>NC_084549.2:22225000-22525000 GCF_033978685.3 Nerophis lumbriciformis | reverse complement strand
GTCACAATTAATTGAATACAAGGATACTGACATACACAGTAATTTAATGTAAAACGAGGCAGATAATGCATGGATATGTTATAGTTCATTAATTATATTTGACGTCTCACTCTCCTAAACTACATAACCACATAATTTACATTGCACAAATTATTAGCATAACTTGAACCCTCCTTTATAAGTCACAGGGTGTGAAAGTTTGCATTGACTAGGAGGATTAAGCCTCAAAGCTGTTGCAGATGTTATTTACTTATTAAAAAAAAAAGTTTTATCGCTGCTATAGAACGATGAAAGGCATGTTATGATTTGTTTAGACTTATCTGGTGTGTTTGCATGGATTTCGCCTCTTTCTCCCTCTTGTAAGTCAAAGCAGTCATGTTCCATAGTCAAGTAAATAAGACTTGCCCAAATAAATTATCTGATCCAGCTGCCTTCAAATAAACAACAAAGCTAACATCAATGTTGACTTGCTTGTGTACTTTAAAGACGTCAATGCTGCTTGGTATTTCAGTAAGTCCACGAGAGAACAGCATCAGATGTGTACAAGATACTGTACTGCGTATTCCACAAAATTCCTCAAGTCTAAAAAAAATAATATAAAAGTAATCCCAGCAATAGCTTTTACAAAGTTGAAGTCAAACCACAACTCTGATGCATGTTCACATCCTAAGTCGCAATACCTTACAGCCAATGACTCCTGTCTAATTCATTAGCACATTCACAATAAACTACAACATTGAATACCCCTGTACTAATCTTTTTACCTCAGCGACAAAAAATGTCAGTTTTCCAAAACAATGCCGTAAAAATAACGTTATAATTTAAATTAAATAAATATCAAGGAGTAATTTTGTTTTGCCAAAAAGCTATGAATGTGAGGGGGTTGCTAGTTTTTTTTTTATATAGTTTTTTTTTTCTTAACCCTTTTCACCTGTCAGAATTGTCGAGCCACGCGTTCTTGGCCCGCTGGCCAAGTCGGTACAGGAAACAAGTTTTTGTGTGCTGCAGCCGATGCAGTTAGTGCGCCAATGACAAAGACCACTGTCCAGTATCTACAAAACGTTTTCATGGTGACTGTGTAAAATGGCTGAGGGAACTTCTGCAGTGACAGCAGTACGAGGCCTGTCAACTTAGTTTGAAACGGTTGGACGACGAAGAGGCGGCGACAAGCGGCCTAAGACGGTATAAGCAAACATCCGTTACGGCAGCAAGACCTCAGGTCACTGTATAGTTTTTTGGGGTTATTTCATCGGTTCAGCAACGGGATATAGACAAAAGCTCAGTCTTCGCAAAGCAGATTTTCAGTAGTCCAGAAGAAGGCGCTGTCTACTTAAACCCAAATATTTTTAAAAACAGATTATTGCATATTGTTTTAATCTGTGGCAATTTGAGACATTTGTTAATTGACAGTCTACGAGTAACAAGACTTCCTTCACTCAACCTTCCAGCAGTTTTATGCGTTTAAATGTGTAAAATCTAAAAAAAATCACAATTGGAGTTTTTGGAGGAAACATTTAATTGGGATTTTTTTTCAACTCGTGCAGCCCTCACAGGAAACCACTCTCTATTAATCAGTTTTTATCATTTCCAAATGAGCCAATTTTTCAAAACTACCTTTGCCTGAAATTTTACAACATACTGTACATATATATTGTTTTTATTGTAATCCTTCAAAGGTCAGTATTTGTACATTACTATTTTCTAGCTTAGTTTTTTTTTTATACATAAAAAACCCACACAAGCACTTTCTTTTTTTTTAATATACACACCGTTATCTATAATCAATGGAGACACACTATTTCAGTAATAGGGGTGACATTTTGGTTACCTCAACTTATAAGTATTTTGTGATAGGAGCTGTCGGTTGGCTTATCTTCATGCTTTAAAGGGGAACTGCACTTTTTTTGGAATTTAGCCTTTTGTTCACAATCATTATGAGAGACAAGACGATGGATGTTTTTTTTTTAGTTCTAAATATTTAATAAATGCAATCATAAGTCCGCTTACAATGGAGCCTATGGGAGACGTTCAATTCTGCCTATAGAGCCCCTTAAAAACATCCAAACATCTTCATTGAGGTTTTATATACATGATATAAACATATGTAATGTAGTAACGGGCACATTTATAATAACATTTAATATTAACGTATTTTGATAATTTTAAGCATACACGGCGTATTAATTTCAAAAACGCATTACAACCTTTGCTTTTTTTTTTTTCTACATCACCGATTACTGCTCACTGCAGAATTCATGAGAGACAGCAAACATAATAAAACATCACTTACTGTACAATGTCTGCTGTCATTGGGATGCCGACTGCTGGGATGTTCATATATTCTCATTTAGATGAGTCGGGGGGCGTAACAAGCGCTTTTCGTGTCGTCCTCGCCAGTTCCAGGTTCTAAATGGCTGTCAAAGTGTCCCAACTTGTAGGATTATATCCTCAGCAATTTACTGTCCAGGTTAGATGCATGATTTATGATCAACAATAAACTTACAAGGAGCAAGGAAACAGCAGATCACTTCACGATGTAAACATACGGAGACACGGAAGTGATAACAGCGCCATTATAAATAGTTTGTCTGTGTTATCGCTTACAAATAACAATATTACTAATACTGGAGTAATATTAAATTCAGGAAATGTAAATTGAGTATTGTTGTCGCTTTTTGAATGGTTATCGGATTTTTGGGGCAGAATAGTGGAGATTCAATTGGCTCCGCTGTAAGCAGACTTTTATTTATGTTTATTTAATATTTAAATGCATTAAAAAAATCCATCCGTCGTCATGTCTTTCATCATGATTGAGAACGATAGGCAAAATTCCCAAAAAAGTACAGTTCCACTTTAAGTTGCAAGCATAAATTTGAGTTAATAGCCTCCCCGCGTAGTAAATGTCAAATGAACGCCGTAAGATCCGCCCCAACATCCGGTCTTCCTTGCTAGAAATGCTAGCCAGCAGAATCGGCACCGTACTGAAGGAAGAGGTACCAGTGAAATTGGCCGTTATTTATCTATGAAATTATGAAGAAGCTGCTGACGGTGTCCAACAAACTTTAGAAATCTCTTCTCCCAAGTATAAATGACCAATATTTAGAGCAACACTTCTTGTCCAAACTCTCTGCACTTTGACAGAGGTACAGTGATTACTTTATAAAACTACTGTAGTTTTGTAGTACATTCTATTGTCTTCAGAAACCTTTATTCCTCTCTGTGGGGGAATTTTGGCATTTGTAGCACCAACAAAAAAAGGAGGACAATAAAACGAACACTAATATATTTAATGTAAGGAAGCTAGTGATTCTGATAATACAGAATATATAATCTGTCTTATTTATGAATATTGTATTTTTTTTTTCATACAATATTATCTAAAAGTTAGTTTTTTTTCTTAAAAGGCATGGTACATTTAAAATGTTGGTGTTTTGGGGGTAACACAAACAGATTAAATTGAGTTCAATTAATTTCAATGTGCACTGTTTTGTACGCCTTGTACACCTGGCAATATTACTACGCCCTGCTGCTTCCAACTTTATTGTGTGTGATGTCAGCATGAAACAGCACCCCTGTTTGCATTCAATACAGTGAGAGTCGCAATTATATGGATATTCTTTATGTAGTTGGTTGTTTGTATTTTCGGCTGTCTCTCGCTCAAGAACAGCGCTCATTTACTCTCCCATGACAATTACACATATGCCAAATTATTTTGTCTGTATTGTTTCAACCTGTAGGCATAGCTACAATTTATGTGTGGGTTCTTGGCAGCAGGTGATCCTCATAAAATAAAAACACATGGAGTAATGAAGTCATTGCTGTAAGGCCAAATGACAGGCATCTACACAAATTCAATTGGGCATAATTGTTCCCTGTTGTGTGTAAGCTTGTTTTTATCGCACTTAATAGCAGTGCCATGGCTTCATGAATTCAAACTCAAAGTGCAAAATATATCAGCCCAAACAGCACAATGTTGGACTTTTTCTGCAAAAAGAATTAAAGATGAACTCATGCCCAAAAACAATAACCATAGCATCCCCTTTAAAGCCCCTATGAAGTGTCCAGTCGTATTTCTCATGATGTCAAAGTTTTCTGAGCTCGCGGGCATGGGATCCAATACAGCCCACGACATGCTGTGATGTTTGTATTCATTAATTCATGTCTGCCTTTTGCATTAACACTGTTTAGTAGTTTGATTATGTTTTATTGTGTTATAGTGAATCTAAAAATGTATTCTTCGCTGTACCTCCTCTACTCAGAATGGTAGCAAAATCTGAGGAAAATTGTGAGGAAATATCATCAGAATCTTGTTCTATGGCAAGAAAACTGATTTAATCTATGCACTTAAGGCAATCCCTCTTTCTGTACAAAAGCTTTAACAGGAGACGTCTCTGTTACAAATAAGTGGCATTAAGCAGAGGAAGTACATTACTTGTAATACAATTCATCTTGTTTGCTGTAGTGTCACTCAAAAGTAGCCTAAGAGTTTTCCCCCCTGATAAATAACTCATTCGAAAGACATGCTATATCCCTATCTTTATAGACATGTTTCAAATTATAACGAGATGCCCCCCACCACCCACACACGCACACACACACACACATACACACATATTCTTGTATTGGTTACCTTCTTGAGACCTCTTAAGGACCATCCTTTCTAGATATATAAAGATTTGTATTTACAACATTAACGATATATATATATATATATATATATATATACCTGTGTGTGTGTGTGTATATATATATATATATATATATATATATATATATATATATATATATATATATATATATATATATATATATATATAAAAATAAAGTTTTTAGTTTTTCGTTTTTTTTGCTTGTACCGGTAATTGGTTTTTAATCTTCATTATTTACTTCGTTATTCCAGTATGTCTCTATATACATATTTTATTTTTTGTTATTAATTTTGGCCAAAGGGGGCGCATTTCATTTCTTACACACACTTGTTATTACATATGTTGACCAGAGGGGGCGCACTTTTAAAACCGACACACAGTCAATTTGAAAAATCCCTCCTTTTTGGGACCACCCTAATTTTGATAGATTTCACCACCAGGGGTGCAAATGAGACATTCTCTATTAGATGCACGGGTTTTCCGTATTGGGACCATGATTTCGGTCCTCACCTGTTCACCGGTCCTCATATGGAAGGTACTTTTCCTTGTTGATGTTTCAAGAAGGGTAGAAATACAATAATACATACACATAACCACAACACCAGGGGGAGCTCCACTAACCACGTTAAACCCAGATTCCGAACTAACAAAGGTCTTAACTCATTCTCATTTTATGCCACATCAATGTGGAATGCGCTCCCAACAGGTATAAAAGAAAGGGCATCTCTATCCTCCTTCAAAACCGCAATAAAAGTTCACCTCCAGGCAACTACAACCCTAAACTAACACCCTCCCCGGATTGTTAATAATCAAATGTAAACAATCAAATGTAGTATATATGATAGTATATATCTGTATCATGAATCAATTTAAGTGGACGAATACGTTGAAAAACGTATTCGGGTGTTACCATTTAGTGGTCAATTGTACGGAATATGTACTTCACTGTGCAACCTAGTAATAAAAGTCTCAATCAATCAATCAATCAAACACACACACACACACACACACACACACACACACACACACACACACACACACACACACACACACACACACACACACACACACACACACACACACTGATAAGGGCTAGTTGCTGGAGAGCTGCAAGCTTCTTAAACAACGTTGATACTGTATTCCCTCGAGCAAGGCACCTAACATACAGCTGCTACAATAGCTTAGTTGTTACCAGCTCATTATTAATTTATTCATAATGACAATTATTTCTTACTAATTAGTGCCTATGTTCTTTTTGTATCTGACATTATCATAATGACAATTATTTCTTACTAATTACTGCCTATGTTATTTTTTGTATCTGACATTATAATAGTAAAAAAAAGTTCAAAATAAAACGAATCGGAGGTTGAGCAGCATGTTTGACCTTATAGGTTCCACTGTATGTTTGGCCCTTAGTGAAACTGTACCACTGTATTTAAGACTAGAAGATAAGTTGATAAGATTTTTTTTTTTTTTCTTCAGTTTTCGAATAATGAAGGGCCACTATCATTTAGAATAATGGGGTCTTCTATTTTACCTCCAGTGCATCGTTTATCCATCTTTAATGATCTCTCCATCTTTCAAGAAATGATCTGTCCATACCTTTTGTTGTCACCACCTCCACTGTCACATCAGTGACCCCAATTATCGGATGCATTATCTCCCTTGCCAAGCTTAACGGTGATCTTAATGACATGCTGTGCCTGTCTTGCACTCTGAAGTCATTTTCAACTTGAAATCAAAATTGCTGATTTGTTCATAGCATTTATGTGAACGCTAACTGCTCGAATTGTTAGAGCCACAGCAATGCCCAAATTAACATCTGCCATGTTTTTTGGACGGATTTGAAAGACATCTTACTTCCGTATTTCTTGTTCTGAATCCCTGTTGTACATTTTCCTACCATGTTTCATTACTTTTACAGAAAATTAAAACATGTGTATTGTGGGGTTTTTTTAAACTAAAGTTTGGCTTTTTCTGTAAAAGAATAAGGTATGGTATAGGGCTGGGCGGTTTATCGAATATACTCGATACAGTGTTTCCCACACATGCATTTATTTGTGGCGGCCCGCCACGAAAGAATTACGTCCGCCACAAATGGATTTTTCGGCTTTTGACTCGCTCGACCGCTCATAAAAGCAATGGGACTCTGTCTGTGAATGTACCTTGTAGTTACAACTCCGGTGCAGTAGGTGGCAGTAGCCTACTATGTATTGTAACTCCGCCAATAGCACTTAATTCACCTGGTGGGCCAGAAGAAGAAGAAGAAGACGGCGGAGTAAAAGAACGGACCGACCGGATCAAAATACGAGGGTAATATAGGTTGTAGGTAGATAAGTTATAGCTGCATCGCTCGCGGCTCGTCATATATTTAACGTTAATCCGCGATTTCACCGAGCGTTTCACTCACGGTGAGCAGCCTGACGCTGCTTCATTAACATCGCCGCTGTTGTCACGTCACGTGTTACCATACCGACGAGCTAACGTGTCCAGGTTATAACCCTGTTGTCAATAAACACACGTGGAGACGGTGCTTCAGATACTGCATTAATAATGAAGCTAAATTGTCCACTGTCCACTGCAGCATGTGAATGCAATGAAAAGAATAAAATCTGAGCCAACCAGCTGTTAAAATGTTGTCCAGGTTAATGTTTTGGCCATTAAAGGCCCTTCATTTCAAGATTTCAACTGTGATCGGGCTTTAAACAGGTGGCTGACCTGTTCAGATGGTTGTAACTCAGGGGTGCTCACACTTTTTCTGCAGGCGAGCTACTTTTCAATTGATCAAGTCGTGGGGATCTACCTCATTCATATATATCATTTATATTTGCTTATTTATGAAATATATGTTTTTGTTAACAAGTTAAAGGTGTTTAATGATAATGCAAGCATGTTTAACACATATAGTTAATATTGTTAATAAATTAAAGGTGTTTAATGATAATACAAGTATGTTTAATACATATAGTTAATATTGTTAACAGGTTAAAGGTGTTTAAAGATAATACAAGCATGTTTAACACATATTGTTAATAAATTAAAGGTGTTTAATGATAATACAAGTATGTTTAATACATATAGTTAATATTGTTAACAAGTTAAAGGTGTTTAATGACAATACAAGCATGTTTAACACATATAGTTAATATTGTTAACAAGTTAAAGGTGTTTAAAGATAATACAAGCATGTTTAACACATATAGTTAATATTGTTAACAAGTTAAAGGTGTTTAAAAATAATACAAGCATGTTTAACACATATAGATTCCTTTCTTTCATGAAGACAAGAATATAAGTTGGTGTATTACCTGATTGTGATGACTTGCATTGATAGGAATCAGACAGTGGTGCTGATAACGTCCGCATTTTCGAATGGAGGAGAAAAAAAGTCCTCCTTTCTGTCCAATACCACATGAAAGGGGTTGGTTTTTGGCATCTTATTTGTCCAGCTTCTGTACTCCTTTGTATACACTTTACAAGAAATACATTGTCGGCAAACTCCGTAGCTTGCTAGCTTGTGCACGCCAGCTTTCTGAGACTCTTATTTTGTTAGCGCAACTGTGCAGTCGGTCTTTGGAGTTTTGACGACAGGTACGGCGCCAGAGTCTGTTGAAATAAAGTGTTTCTCGCTTTCCTGTCGGTAATTTTAATGAGCTAAATATGTACATAAAGTGTTGTACTTATACTCCAACTCCGCGTTCTTCTTGGTCATCGCCGCTGCCGCCGTCACCCCCTGCCCCCCGACCACACCACCACAAATAGATGCCTGTCCTGTGGGAAACACTGCGATATACCGCAGGTTTGTCTCCGTGCGATGCAGAAAATGACTATATCGTGAGTATTCGAGTACCGTATTTTTCGGAGTATAAGTCGCACCTGCCGAAAATGCATAATAAAGAAGGAAAAAAACATATATAAGTCGCACTGGAGTATAAGTCACATTTTTGGGGAAATTTATTTGATAAAACCCAACACCAAGAATAGACATTTGAAAGGCAGTTTAAAATAAATAAAGAATAGTGAACAACAGGCTGAATAAGTGTACGTTATATGAGGCATAAATAACCAACTGAGAACGTGCCTGGTATGTTAACGTAGGTATGTTAACGTCATTCAAATAACTATAACATATAGAACATGCTATACGTTTACCAATCTGTCACTCCTAATCGCTAAATCCCATGAAATCTTATATGTCTAGTCTCTTACGTGAATGAGCTAAATAATATTATTTGATATTTTACGGTAAGGTGTTAATAATTTCACACATAAGTCGCTCCTGAGTATAAGTCGCACCCCCGGCCAAACTATGAAAAAAACTGCGACTTATAGTCCGAAAAATACGGTATACGTTCTCACGCAGTTGCTTTTAGCTGCGGGCATTACACTACAGGCGTTTCTCACTCTTTCTTGTCTCTCCTACTCACAGAGAGATAAAACAAGCGCACCTTCTTACATACGTCACATACTGTTGCGCGTGCAACGTCATACGCCCTTTCGGAGCAGAGAGGTAGCGGCATGGGTAAAATTAGCTGTGGTGCAAGCGGAGCGGTGCGAGTGGTAATACGAGAGAAAGAAGGTGCGAATCTGGTAACAAATGAAGGAAGAATAATTAATTCCCAAGAAAAACAGCACGGGCGTTGGTTTGGCTTCAAGCGGGAAGATGTTGAACAGACAACCGTAATATTTCAAGTATGCAGCAAAAGCGTTGCTACAAAAAGTAGCAGCACTACTAATTTGTAGCATCATTTGAAAAGTCACCCGCTAGAGAATAAAGAGTGCTTGAAACTCCGCATGTCCGGTCACACCAACAAAATGCCAAAGCAACTAGCACTGACCCAACTGAGCCTGGCGTCTTCCATTTCCAGATCAACACCGTATGAAAAAAATAGTCAACAACATAAGGAAATGACGTCCGCAGTAACCTACCACATAGTGAAGGACATACACTATTTGATTTCCTATTATGCAGCTCATTTTTATTTGACAGTTATTGAAATATCTTGTGCGACATCATGCACAAAAGTGCACTTTATTTGTTTTAAACTATTGTAGTGGCGTTCTGTACAAAAAGTGCACTTTAATTTAGTATTGTTTTGATATGTCATCTTAGTGACATCATGCACAAAAGTGCACTAATAGCTTGTTTTAAAATGTCTCTGACAATCTTGCACTTTCTGTTTTGGAAGTGACAAGAATGTTTGTGCCACTGCTTAATAACTGTTTAATAAATACCGTTTTGGTAAATTGACTTAGTTGTGATTTCCCTCTCTGCATGAAAGTTTAAAATGAGCATATATTAATGCAGTATGAACAAGAATGTTTTATTGTAGACACATAGAATCATCATACTGGTGTGATTATATGCATCAAGTGTAAATTCAAGGCTAAGGCAAAATATCGAGATATATCTTGTGTATCGTGACATGGCTTAAAAATATCGAGATATTAATAAAAGGCCATATCGCCCAGCCCTAGTATGGTAGCAACAAGCGCCTTCTCGCTCACGTACGCCACCACAATTCATATTAAACAGCCTCTCGGTATGATTTTTTTTTTGTATTTTTAGTCCTATTAGCAAGAATAATGATGTGATACTTACAATAACTACAATAAACAATCAGTAGATTCTGTAGCATTTAAATTCATGGTGTAAAAAATTAATGTCAAAGTTAACGCATGTTAAAAATAAAAATATTGCGTTACCATAAATGAATGGAGATTAACCTCAGTGATAATGTCACACGCCAGTGTGATGATAGAGCCATGTACTCTGCGCCCTTCAAAACAAACTCTGAAATAACTTTAGATAAAACTGAGGTAATTAGTTAGTATTGCAGCAACAAACTGTCTTATCATCGGCGCACATGTAGTTTAAAATAGCATCTTAAAGCGAACCGTGAACATGAGGATGGCATCGTTAGCATGAATGCTAGGACAACATACTATGCTGGCTGAGTTTATCTGCATTTAGATAATTTAAACAATGCCTTTTCAAAATGGACAACAACCGCACGTAGGACACACCTGTGCAGGCCAAGTGCTGCAAGATGTCGTTCATGTCGCCAACTAACGTCGTACAAACTAGAGATAGTTTGTACAAAAAAGAGATTGGCCGTGTGATCCGAAAAGGCAAATAAGCTTCTTTGTTAACCGAGGTTTTGTAATTCGATGAAGCCCAGCAGAAAAAAACAGACCATAACGGAGGAATCGAGAGGTGTGTCTTTTATTGACAACCGTCTTGTCTCCTCTTGCCAACACACTGGCTTCTCGATACACACACACACACACACACACACACACCGGCTTCACAATAACAGCGCGACATATCACATCCGGTCTATCATTTGTTTAAAACAACTGGTTAAACTAAGGAAGATTAAATGTTTTTGATGGATTGATTGAGACTTTTATTAGTAGATTGCACAGTACAGTACATATTCCGTACAATTGACCACTAAATGGTAACACCCAACTTGTTTAAGTCGGGGTCCACTTAAATCAATTCATGGTACAAATATATACTATCATCATAATACAGTCATCACACAAGTTAATCATCAGAGTATATACATTGAGTTATTTACATTATTTATGTTATGTATGGTGCACTGTGTAAAGTTGTTTGTGGGTGTCTTAATGACATTATCTATTAATATACTGTACAGCTGTAGCTAGTTTGCTATGTTATTGCAGAGACTTTATAGAAATGTGCTCTTAATTCTTACTATACTTACTGTCGCCAAGTTTTGAGCAAATCAATGAATTGCAGTTCAGTAAAACATTAAAAAAAATAAATCCTCTATGACATTCTGACTACCAAATTACATTTGTATCCAAATATTGGGGTATTTTCTTAAGCAAATTGTATTTGTGCAAGCAAATAACCTGGGATCAATCCTGATTAATCACAGATCAAAAAAAGTATCACTTGACAGCCCCAGTTTTAGAACAAGTGAGTCACCTGCCCAGCTTGACCGCACGTCCCTGGTGTAAGGGTGACATCATCATTACCATTATACATGGTTTCTTTATTTGTATGTCTTGCTGTATTTATGAATGTGTCTGAGTGCTAATATGGAAGAGTAGACAGTGTATTATCCAACAAAGAGACTGAGCTTTTCCTAGAAAAGGACAGCTGCTTGTACTTTGTAACTTTGTCGGTGCCTCACCGGCCGTAAACCTCACCACATGTCACCGATTGCAACACATTTTCTCAAGGGACAATTCTGTAGACATGAAACGTGGATATCCTTCAGAGTACTAGTCAGTGTACAGCCTGTATACCAGCGTAGGTTTACTACTGAATAAAAATAACTCAACCCACGCCATCATTCTCTGACGAGCAACACAAGCTATTTTGTATCGGTGTTAAACTCCCAGTGTATTGATTTATGGTTTCAACCACCACCTAAATAGCAAGCAGATATTACCATAATTATTCACTTAGTGTCACTTACGGACCATAATGCAAATGAATTATCTGAAGCAGGAGGTGTATCAAGCCCCTTTAGGATCAGGTTTTCAAAGATATTTTGATTAGAAAATGTCACTTCTAATTTTGTTTTCATTTTTAATAATTGGCTTAAACTGGGCTGCTTGTAATTGCTTGTCAGTCATAGAGGGTTAACCCATAGATGCAGCTAAAAGTGCGATGCTATGAATGAACATTCACTACCCTTTTCAACAACTCTATGCTTTAGATGCGCATGAAAGAGCAGACGAGCTGACATAATGACATTTATGATGCCATTGTGCCTGAAATTGGAGGAGTAGAGTCGTCCTTTTACACCAAATGGTCACTTTTGTTGGAGCGTCATCAATAAAACTGTCATGAGAAGGTTTAGATTTTATGACAGCCCTGTATAAGGAACGTCAATATCCTTAAAATGGAATGCAAACATTGCTACACAATGCTTGTCTGCTTGTAGAGAAGCTTTTTACCCCAAACTACAGTGTGTGAGCATGTTTTAAGTGCTCGCGGTTGAATTGTGAGATGAAAGTTATACATAATGCATGGCGCTACACGGGGCAGCCCTCACCAAGATACGGAAGAGTCGGGGTGAAATTACCTGTACTCGCACTGCTGCCCTGCACCCGTCTCAGAGCGCACTAATGATTTCAAGGTGAAGCGGGTCAGCGGTGTACATCATAATATATTTGGGCAGGCCGCTGTTGTGAACCATCTGTATGGCCCACTCTCAGCCGTACGAGTTCATGTGAGCAGCTGGAGAGCTGCAGATGGCCCAGGAAAATGGTGAGGTTATCGGGATGAATATAAACAAGCACGCTCAGGTGTCTGATGATGTTAAAGATGATTGTTGTCGTACCTTCGGAACTCCACTCTCATAAGCTTATATTTTTCAGGTGTGAAGGGTTTTCTTCTTCAGGATGCTATTCGAAGAGTTCTGAGTTTTTGATTTACTATAACAATCTTCCTGTAGAGTATAATGGAAACCAGGAGCAGGGAAGTTTTCTTTTTTAAAGTATCGTTTTAACATTGTTAACGGACACAGCGTTTTCTAGACATTGTTAAAGGGGAACATTATCACCAGACCTATGTAAGCGTCAATATATACCTTGATGTTGCAGAAAAAAGACCATATATTTTTTTAACCGATTTCCGAACTCTAAATGGGTGAATTTTGGCGAATTAAACGCCTTTCTAGTATTCGCTCTCGGAGCGGTGACGTCACGGAAAAGAGCGCGGATGAGGGTATGTCTACAGAATATATTAATTGATGAAAATTGGGCTGTCTGCACTCTCAAAGTCCATGTTGTTGCCAAATGTATTTCATATGCTGTAAACCTAGTTCATAGTTGTTAGTTTCCTTTAATGCCAAACAAACACATACCAATCGTTGGTTAGAAGGCGATCGCCGAATTCGTCCTCGCTTTCTCCCGTGTCGCTGGCTGTCGTGTCGTTTTCGTCAGTTTCACTTGCATACGGTTCAAACCGATATGGCTCAATAGCTTCAGTTTCTTCTTCAATTTCGTTTTCGCTATCTGCCTCCACACTACAACCATCCGTTTCAATACATGCGTAATCTGTTGAATCGCTTAAGCCGCTGAAATCCGAGTCTGAATCCGAGCTAATGTCGCTATAGCTTGCTGTTCTATGCGCCATGTTTGTTTGTGTTGGCTTCACTATGTGACGTCACAGGAAAATGGACGGGTGTATATAACGATGGTTAAAATCAGGCACTTTGAAGCTTTTTTTAGGGATATTGCGTGATGGGTAAAATTTTGAAAACAACTTTGAAAAATAAAATAAGCCACTGGGAACTGATTTTTAATGGTTTTAACCCTTCTGAAATTGTGATAATGTTCCCCTTTAATACTCAAAAAAAGGGCAAATTACTTTACCTATGTCCAGAGCTATAACATTGACCCAAATACATTGCTGCCTCTGTTTTCAATAGTAATCTTTTCTGCAAGGTCTGAATTGTAATTAAAAAAAACCTAATACATTTTTCCCTTAAGAAATTATTTGAATTTGAATAAATTTAATAATTTCTATTACCGACTTCCAAAAGTACTGTATTAACAAAAGCACATTTTATACAGAATAATTATAGTTTTGCATGAAAACAATGCAGAATACATATAAATGACTAAATTATATGTTGCCTTTTCGTTTACCTTTATTGAAAACAAATGGAGAGCCAAGCTTTGTACTTTGCTCCAAATGTTTTCTTGTTTCTCACCTTCTCTAGTCAAGTGCTGCCACTTACAATTTTCTTTGGCCCCATGACGGCTTATTTTGCAGTCACCAATGCATAGGATGCTTTGTTTGGGCACTCCATTCCAAGGAATGATGGGTGAGCAAATAGACTAGTTTTTTACGCGGAATGTTTGGGGGTACGATAACGGAGATGGATTTGGTTGCAAAAGGAGTTATACGAAAATTGGGGGATGCGAAAATGGAGGTACCACCATACTGTATGAGACACATAAAATAGGTTGTCTTATACAGTAGTACTTCAATTTACGAGCTGAATAGATTATATTACTGAGCTCGTAGCTGAAATCAACCTCGCCCGTTGAAATGAATTTAAATCAATGGAAGCTGAGTCGTGGGTGTGGAGGAGCAAGCCTCAGCAAAAAGGGGAGCGGGGGAGGCTAAAGAAACTGGACCACAGCTAATAGTGTCCAATGGTTAGAAAACAAAGTTGTGTCCATCTCTCGCTATAAAAGCTTTTGCTAGCGAGTAAGGCCAGATGTTGTGAGTCAGCTCTCATAAGCAAGGTCAAGCTGTAGGTGACGAGCCTCAATACTGGCGGGCTAATTTCGAGCAGGTGTGCCTCAAGGTCCGCCCCTCGCCGAGGACCAATTACTAAAAAAACACAGGTGCAGACAAAAGGGAAGGCAGGAACACACTAAAACACAACAGAACCATCCGGATTGTTATAGGCCCAAAGTTCAAAAGCCAGCCTCTGTGGTCTCCTCAGATCCCAAACGTTTACTGAGTGTTGTTAAAAGGAAAGGCGATGTAACACAGTGGTAAAAACGCCCATGTGCCAACTTGTTTGCCATGTGTTGCTGGCATTAAATTCTAAGTTAAGGATTGTTTGCAAAAAAAAAAAATCAGTTTCTCAGTTTGAACATTAAATATCTTGTCTTTGCAGTCTATTCAATTGAATATAAGTTGAAAAGGATTTGCAAATCATTGTATTCTGTTTTTATTTACGATTTACACAACATGCCAACTTCACCGATTTGGGGTTTTGTGAGTATATAGTTATATAGCATAGTTGGTACAGGGGTAGAACTTGCTTTGGTTCACACCTGAAACCAGGGATCTTGGTCTCGAAAAAGTTGATGACCACTGCCGTAGAATCTATTTCGATGAACTACAGCAGTTGTATTACCGGTGGGTAATGTAATTGTGATATACAGCATTCGTGTTGTGTGTGAATGCATGTTTTTTGTTTTTATTAGTAGTGTAAAGCACTTTGTTGCAACTTGTACATAAAAAATGCTATATTAATACAATTTAATTGATTAATATACCTCGTTCAGCAAACTGAAGAGGACTTCAAAAACTTTTTTGGTCTGTTCTGATTGGCGTCTTTCCGTCTTGTTAGACCCAACATGCACAATGAACCGAGGTACAGAAGGTGAGAGTGTTAACAATGTGCATAACTTTGGCTCCCAGGTAGCAGCGAGTAATGGCGTTGAAAAAGCAGATACTCCTCGTTTATTCTCAGTAGGAGGGCTATAGAAGCTAGACTGCTGCTCGTCGTTTTATTGGGATCCTATTAAGGGATTATTTTATTGTAAGACTGTCTGAATAAAGCAAGGTATTTAAAATTGAAGATGAACAATTTGTTATATACAAAGGAGTAAATACAAACAGTAGCAATACTAGAACTGCAGAGAAGTCCGAGCTGTCTGAAGTCTGGTACATCCTCTAAAAATGGTCGCTCTCCACATATGCTTAAGTCATCTTTCTGCTACACCTTGGTGGAGATCAAAGCCGAAATTGTGTTTGTGTTACACACACTCTGTCCACTCTCCCTCGTTTCTAGTACTTCCTCTGGAACATAAATGAGATACTATGTGTGTTTATTTGCAAAGATAGAAACGCAGGGTGCATTCATTGGTATGTCCTTGAACATGACGTACTGCACATGAAGTTAGACTCTATGTACAGTTCACTTTGCCCCAAGGTTAGAAAATATTCTCTTAACAATATCCAATTGTTGGAAAAAAACGTTTTTTACAAAGCAAGTAAGACCTCAATGTTTTTTCCGGCGTAAATCATAAGGTAACTCTTTGCTGTACCATTGTAGGGGAACTCCGGTCATTAACATTAAAATGTGTGGACTTCATGGTATTTACAATCAGTTTATAATCCTTCTGTCTTGTTGCCATTGCTACAATTTAGGGACAAATGATATGGTCCAGCATTGTGTAACTGAGTTGTTTACAGTGTTTGTAGTATTATTTTAAAAAACAGTTTAAAGCCACCCTTTGGACAGAAAGCCAACATGTGAAGCCATGCTTTTATCTTTTCAGTGTGGAACAACAGACTTTCATCTGTATTCACATTGACAGAGACATGACTTTCCTCTTTCCTACGACCTGCTTGTATTTTCTGTTTTACTTCCATTAACCCAACAGGACAAGACACTCTTTTTGTGTTGTAGTGGTTTAGTCTTTCGCAAAGATAGTGTGGGGATTATACACCCTCCGTAACTACACTACATGTATTGTTACTGCACATTACACATCTGCTTTTTGATACGTTAGACAAGAACTAGATTTCCCTTTGTCTTTTGTTTTTCTACTCTACATTTCTCATGTTTCTCTTTCATTTAAGAAAAAGCATGTGTTTTAGTAAACACATACCTAACTTGGAAATCCCAAAATAGTAACCAGTGAGTAACTTGCAATCTGATATTTCATACCAATGCATAAAACAATATTAAATGGTGTGATCCAAACAAGTAGTTAGTATTTAGTATAACATTTAGGTGTTTGTGTGTGTGTTTCCAGACCAGTGCATTGTGACAAGATCCTACCTTTTCCTTCACAAGTTTTGGTTCTTCAGTACCATCTACTACTTTGGTAACTGGGCCTTTATTGGGGTAAGTACAACAAACGTTAAATGTATTTTTTTCTCCAACTTCTACTAACAACAAACCCAGCACACAATTTTAACTCAAATATTAGAATCACTTATCATATCCGTCATGTAAATTATCGTAGTTCCTATACAGTAGATATTTTAACTGTGAGCAATCTATTAACGCATATTAAATAGTATTTTTGTGGAAAATCTAATCGACGGTAATCACTTTTAATTGTATTATTCTTATAGCATAAAGGCTGAAAAAGATGGGTTGTCTTACATCCGGGGTCTAGAGGTTTATATATGCAAACCAGCGGGTGCAAAAAAGAAATGCTACATATTTACAGTCGTGGTCAAAAGTTTACATACACTTGTAAAGAACATAATGTCATGGCTGTTTTGAGTTTCCAATAATTTCTACAACTCTTATTTTTTGTATTAGAGTGATTGGGGCACATACTTGTTGGTCACAAAAAACATTCATGAAGTTTGGTTCTTTTATGAATTTATTTTGGGTCTACTGAAAATGTGACCAAATCTGCTGGGTCAAAAGTATACATACAGAAATGTTAATATTTGGTTACATGTCCCTTGGCAAGTTTCACTGCAATAAGGCACTTTTGGTAGCCATCCACAAGCTTCTGGTTGAATTGTTGACCACTCCTCTTGACAAAATTGGTGCAGTTCAGCTAAATGTGTTGGTTTTCTGACATGGACTTGTTTCTTCAGCATTGTCCACACATTTAAGTCAGGACTTTGGGAAGGCCATTGTAAAACCTTAATTCGAGCCTTATTTAGCCATTCCTTTACCACTTTTGACGTGTGTTTGGGGTCATTGTCAGAATCAGAATCAGAATTGTTTGAGAATGGTTCACAAACTAGGAATTTTTCATGGTGCAATCGTGCAACATAAAACACATATAACACAGAATAGGTAATAAAATGAGCTGTAACTGAGCTATCAGATCTTGTTATTGTTCATGTGTCTGATGGCTGAGGGGAAAAAACTGTTCAGGTGGCGGGAGGTGTGGGTCTGGATGGACCGTAGTCTTCTGTCTGAGGGGAGAGGGGAGAATAGTTTGTGTCCAGGGTGAGAAGAGTCAGCTGTGATCAAGACCCACACGCCTCCTGGTCCTGGAGAAGAACAGGTTCTGGAGGGATGGGAGCTTGCAGCCAATCACCTTCTCAGCAGCACGTACGATGCGCTGCAGTCGATGCTTGTCCCGGACTGTGGCGCCGGGGAACCACACGGTGATGGAGGAGGTGAGGATGGACTCGATGATGGCTGAGTAGAACTACACCAGCATCTCGGTCAGCACCTTAAGTTTCCTCAGCTGCCGCAAGAAGTACATCCTCTGCTGGGCCTTCTTGATGAGGGAGCTGATGGTCGGCTCCCACTTGAGGTCCTGGGTGATGGTGGTGCCCAAGAAACAGAAGGAGTCCACGATGGAGACGGGGGTGGGAGAGTCAATCAGGGTGAGGGGGAATGGTGGAGCTGTGACTTTCCTGAAGTCCATGATCATCTCCACTGTCACTGTGTTGTCCTATTGGAACACCCAACTGCGCCCAAGACCCAACTGCCGTGCTGATGATTTTTGGTTGTCCTGAAGAATTTGGAAGTAATCCTCCTTTTTCATTGTCCCATTTACTCTCTGTAAAGCACCAGTTCCATTGGCAGCAAAACAGGCCCAGAGCATAATACTACCACCACCACCACGCTTGACGGTAGGAGTGGTGTTCCTGGGATTAAAGGCCTCACCTTTTCTCCTCCAAACATATTGCTGGGTATTGTGGCCAAACAGCTCAATTTTTGTTTCATCTGACATCACATGGACAAAGATAAGATCCTCTGGAGGAAAGTTCTGTCGTCAGATGAAACAAAAATTGAGCTGTAGATGGCTTGCTGTATGTTTACTTTTGACCCAGCAGATTTGGTCACATTTTCAGTAGACCCATAACAAATTCATAAAAGAACCAAACTTCATGAATGTTTTTTGTGACCAACAAGTATGTGCTTCAATCACTCTATCACAAAAAATAAGAGTTGTAGAAATTATTGGAAACTCAAGACAGCCATGACATTATGTTCTTTACAAGTGTATGTAAACTTTTGACCACAACTGTATATAGCAGTATTATAAAGTATCATAACAAATTAAACGATACCCTATCCGATACATTTTATGTTGAACTCTGTTTAGTTTTTATACATTTTATAACTAAATTGGTGCTGATTGGTTGGTTGTGCGCACCAAGCATCCATAAATGTGTTGAAATTAGGACTGTCAAAAATAACAAGTTAACTCGTGATTAATCACAAAAAATATTGCATTAATCATATACATATGCAGAATAATCACACCCATTAATTTTGACTACAAGCTTCTTTAACCACGGACGGTTACCTGTAATTTCACTTCAAAATACACCCAGAATGGCCTTTTTGAGCAATGATGCATTTCAGTAAAACACCTTAAAATGTTCCTGTATTACATTTTGACAAAATGACGTATGTGTCCAAGTATCGGACTTTTTTAAAAGTTATTTTAAATTATGCAAGCGAGTAATAACCTGTGATTAATAATCATGATTAATCCAAATTCAAAAGTGTGATTAATCCGATTTAAAAAAAAAAAATTGAATTAGCTGAGATATAAACCCGAAGCAGTAGAAATGTGCAATCCACACATGAGCATACCAACAATATATTGATATTTATAAAAATTATTCAACCGGCAACCCCTGCCATCATGATGCAATGGTTATCAATGCATCATAAGATTGTTCTTTGTGCAGATGATTGCAATATTTAAAGGTGCTGTTTGCAACTTGCTCACAGTTATTAACATCTTTCAAAGCAAACAATATAATAAGAACACCATTGGCTAGCTTGTGTTACCATTAGTGGTTTAACAGAACACATTTGTTTGACAATTGTCTGTATTTTTCACAGTTACTAAGTTTGTCTAGTTAAGTGTTTTACAGGCCCGAAAAAAATGTTTGCAGTTTACGGCGGCCACTTAACCGTTGTCGTTAATATGTACGCGCAGAAAGCGAGTGCACCCATACAAGAGAAGCAACAGAAAATGTGCAGTGTTGTTTTTGTATTGATAGACTATACATTCAATGACAGCTATCACTAGCTATCCAAATCGTGTCAAATTGGTTCTTTATGCTGATGATGAAACCTTTTATCATGCTGCACCATCATGCAGTGTACTTAATGTAGTATTGAGTGAGGAACTAAAAGCTGTGCATGACTGGACAGTATGTAACAGACTTGTCCTTAACATCTCAAAAACAAAAAGTATTGTATTGGGGACTAGGCAAGGGTTATCAAAGTTGGATCTGAGGCTAGGTATTTCAACAGTTCAACAGGTCAGAAGTGCCAAGCTCCTTGGAGTGATGCTCGACTGCACTCTATCCTGGTCAAATCATATCAATGATATAGTTACAAAGATGGGAAGGGCTGTTGGTATTTCCAGGAAATGTCCTGCTTTTGTTGATCCACCTCTTCTTTGTCAGATTGTTAAGAGTTTAGTCTTGTGTCATCTGGACTATTGTTCTACAGTCTGAGCGTCTGCTGCAAGTGGTGAGATCAGTAAGCTCCAGATTGTCCAGAATAGGGCAGCAAGGCTGGTTCTGGGTTGTTCACTAAGAACCACTGTTAACCAAATGCATGCTTCTCTTTCCTGGCTAACAGTGCAGAACAGGTTGTCAGCTAATACTCTAATATTGTTCAAATCAGTAACCGGTAGTAAAACTCCTGCTTTTCTCATGGCCCAAATAGTTTACAGTAGCACTATACATAATCATAATACCAGGGCGTCTAGTGAGGGGCATTTTGTACTCCCTCGTCCCAGGAAGAATGCTTCGCAGAAATCTTTTATTTATAGATCTTTATCGCTCTGGAATAACCTGCCTCAAATTCTCACCGGCATTGAAAGTAAACAAGTTTTTTAAAAGGAAAGTAATATTTTATCTGAGTCTGTAAATTAGTTTGCTTGTTGATGATTTTTGTTTGGTTTTGTATTGTGTAGTTATATTTATATGGTAATTATTATTCTGTGACTGTAAATTGTTTGCTTGTTTTCTTATTGATGCTTTTATTTTTTTCAGTATTGTGTAGTTATAATTATATGCTTTTACTTGTAATTGTATTGAGTTTGTGGACCCCAGGAAGACTAGTGGGTTGTTGTGGCAACCGTCTAATGGGGATCCTTAATAATAATAAAAAAAAATCAAATCGCTATTATTAGTTTACGACACCCAAAGCTAATGTGTGTCAATGTGTTAAATACGTACGTAGTTACGTCCTAGAAGTCGGAAAAGGGCGGGATATACTGTGTAAAATACATTGGAAAGTTGGCACTCTCTAGACATCTGTGTAAATGTTGCAAACAGACCCTTTAACTACCGATATTTGTTGAAGTCAACAGCTAGAGCGCTAATCACTAGCTGGCAGCTTGCACGGCTAATCGCTAGCTTGCAACTTAAACGCTACTAGGTAGCTATCTTAAATGCTATAGTTATCATAATAATGCAGTATAATTATTCATGTTTTTATTTCAAATCTGCAAGGTACATTGCGTTTGGTGGCTACGTCACTGCCATTTATAAACTAATGTTAAGGGGAACTGCACTTTTTTGGGGAATTTTGCCTATCATTCACAATCATTACGAGAGACATGACGACTGATGTCATTTTTTGTTTTGGCATTATTAAATGAATGCTTAAGCCTATTCTGCCTTTAAAGCCCTTAAAAAAAACATCCAAACACCTCCATTGAGGTTTTATATACATGATGTAAGTATGTATGTAATGTAGTAACAGGCACATTTATAATAACATTTAATATTGACATATTTTAATAATTTTAAGCATAGGCGGCGTATTAATTTAGAAAACGCCCCACGACGTTTGCTTTTTTTTAACATCATCACTGTAAACATGATAAAACATCACTTACTGTACAATGTCTGTTGTCATTAGGATGCTGACTGCTAGGATGTTCATATATTCCCATTTAGATGAAAATTGACTTTAATCCTAGCGTCTTTTCGTGTCACTCACCATTTCTCAGTGCTAAATGGCTGTTAAAATGAACCAACTTGTCAGAGTACGCCCTCAGCCATCTCCTTTCCAGGTGAGATGCATGGTTTATGATCTACAATAAACTTCTAGGTAGCAAGGTCGATCATGTCAAAATTGTACACGGGCTTGTGATCACAGCACCGCTATAAATAGTCTGTCTGCGTTAGCACTCATATTAACAATATCACTAATACTTGGTTAACGTTCAAGTCACAAAATGTAAATGGAGTATTTCTGGCGGTTTTTGAATGGTTTTGTTTTGGGGTTTTTGGGCAAAATAGGGGACCTCCCATTGGCTACGCTGTAAGAAGACTTTTATTTTAGTTTTTTTACAAGTTAATGTGCATTAAAAAAAAAAGTATTTCATAATGATTGTGAATGAAAATAAAATAGAAATAAAGTGCAGTTGCCCTTTTATGTATATCTAAAGACATTTAATTTTGTGGAAAATGTACAGGTGGAATATATATTAAAAATAGTCTTGTCAACCAAACTTTTAACGACCCCCCATGCAGTTATTTTGCGGACCCCCTGTTGAAGACCTCTGCTTTAAACGTTCATTAGCGTGTGTTTTTACCTTTCTTGATGCAGGTGTTCCTCATCGGGCTCGTGGTGTCGTGCTGCCGAGGGAAGAAGTCTGTGATTGAAGGCGAGGTGGAGGCCGATGACTCAGACGTCAGCGATGATGAATATGTGCACTGAGGTTCAATATTCTAACACGCACACACACAGCACATCTCGCCATAACTTAAAGGAGGAAGCTTCTAAGTACACTTTGGCGTGTCATTAATTCCTCCTCTGTTTGTTATTGTGCTTCGAAACAATATTACCATAGATTTAAAATTAGCATTTGTCATTTGCCGAGTACTTTCAAGAACAGGGTTTGCTGAAGTTTTTCAACTCAAGACTCAAATGTACACAGTGCATCGCTATCCCGTGGGTATATATTTAAACTCACTTGCACACTTTAGTACATTAAAGGGGAACATTATCACCAGACCTATGTAAGCGTCAATATATACCTTGATGTTGCAGAAAAAAGACCATATATTTTTTTAACCGATTTCCGAACTCTAAATGGGTGAATTTTGGCGAATTAAACGCCTTTCTAATATTCGCTCTCGGTGCGATGACGTCACAATGTGACGTCGCATCAGGAAGCAATCCGCCATTTTCTCAAACACCGAGTCAAATCAGCTCTGTTATTTTCCGTTTTTTTCGACTGTTTTCCGTACCTTGGAGACATCATGCCTCGTCGGTGTGTTGTCGGAGGGTGTAACAACACGAACAGGGACGGATTCAAGTTGCACCAGTGGCCCAAAGATGCGAAAGTGGCAAGAAATTGGACGTTTGTTCCGCACACTTTACCGACGAAAGCTATGCTACGACAGAGATGGCAAGAATGTGTGGATATCCTGCGACACTCAAAGCAGATGCATTTCCAACGATAAAGTCAAAGAAATCTGCCGCCAGACCTCCATTGAATCTGGCGGAGTGTGTGAGCAATTCAGGGACAAAGGACCTCGGTAGCACGGCAAGCAATGGCGGCAGTTTGTTCCCGCAGACGAGCGAGCTAAACCCCCTGGATGTCTTGGCTCACACCGTCCCGAAGATGATCAAGAGAAGAATATCGACCCTAGCTTCCCTGGCCTGCTGACATGAGGGTATGTCTACAGAATATATTAATTGATGAAAATTGGGCTGTCTGCACTCTCAAAGTGCATGTTGTTGCCAAATGTATTTCATATGCTGTAAACCTAGTTCATAGTTGTTAGTTTCCTTTAATGCCAAACAAACACATACCAATCGTTGGTTAGAAGGCGATCGCCGAATTCGTCCTCGCTTTCTCCCGTGTCGCTGGCTGTCGTGTCGTTTTCGTCGGTTTCGCTTGCATACGGTTCAAACCGATATGGCTCAATAGCTTCAGTTTCTTCTTCAATTTCGTTTATGCTACCTGCCTCCACACTACAACCATCCGTTTCAATACATGCGTAATCTGTTGAATCGCTTAAGCCGCTGAAATCCGAGTCTGAATCCGAGCTAATGTCGCTATAGCTTGCTGTTCTTTCCGCCATGTTTGTTTGTGTTGGCTTCACTATGTGACGTCACAGGAAAATGGACGGGTGGTTAAAATCAGGCACTTTGAAGCTTTTTTTAGGGATATTGCGTGATGGGTAAAATTTTGAAAAAAACTTTGAAAAATATAATAAGCCACTGGGAACTGATTTTTAATGGTTTTAACAATTCTGAAATTGTGATAATGTTCCCCTTTAAACATGAATTGATGAATGCTTTAAAAAGAAATAGGGAGGCTGCTACCTTTTAAATAATGCCTCATGCGTTCTAATAACCCTTTCAAAAACCGAATAGTCATGTGACTTTTTCTTTAACTGCTGTAAGAAAAGTGTATTTTTAAAATGTGAATGAAATACTGTACATTGGTATTTAATCGCTCCTCTTTAATGGAAAGTATTATGCATGTCATATTACAACGTGCCCATTTTACGTTTCATATTTCATGAACTTGGTCTCGTAACAGGAGAAGAAAAATCAAGAATATTCCCTAAGTTTATTGCACTGAATGTCTTCATCTTTTTATTATGATTTTATTCCATTCAAAGCAAATAGTGCATCCTTGTAATGTACAAAAAAGGGCAGCCACTCATTGAGTTACTACATAAATTATGATCATGATGGGAAAGTGCCTGATGAATATAAATGCAATGATGGGCACATAAGCTGTTTTCTTTAAGAGAAATGATCCAAATGATGATAATATTGTGTATTTAGCATTAAACGGTACATATATTTAAAGAAATAAATTCTTCTGAAAATATAATTTAAAATGTTTTTGTGTGTTTTATTTAGTTCTTAAAGCTTTGAGGTGTACTTAATGCATTGGCCGGTTTATATATATCCTGTGTGGGCTAAATAATGAAGTGCAGATCCACTTAACGAGGATATGTATGAAAGTGAAAGTGACATCCCTGGATTAGCGCCTATAAACACTCAACACGCTTATAGATTAGCATTAAATGTACTTTCTTTGTTCAGTAAGTGTTTGCAGCGTACGTACCTCGGAACTCATATAGAACCACGCTCGCTCATTAAGACGCCGCCTTCGCTTACTTGCTAATAAACTACAAACAAGTCAGGAGCCAAACAAACAAACAAAAAGGACATGGCCTTCCTGCATCATTTTAAAGGTCAATTCTTAGTGAAACTGAAGGAGTCTGTGGATGTTCTCATTCATCGAGATCATTGCATTCAATCGATGGCAACTGGACTGAAGTTTTGCCTCTCATCCAAGTAGGCTTCATCCGTTCATGCTCATAGACTTAGATTGGTCACATCTAGTCTAGTAGCTGGTACTAAACCCCCAAACCAGGAAGGTGTTCCTGGGCAAGGATGGTTTCGCCCTATTGTAGTGAGAAAAACAACTGTTGAGATGCAAACAAGCAATCCTACTGTCAATGCCAACGACTGTTGTTAAGTGCTGTTGTTGAAATACAAGATCTGACCAATCTAAGTCTAAGACTAGATGTGACCAATCTAAGTCTAAGACTATATGTGACCAATCTAAGTCTAAGACTAGATATGACCAATCTACGGTAAGTCAAAGACTAGATCTGACCAATCTAAGTCAAAGACTAGATCTGACCAATCTAAGTCGAAGACTAGATCTGACCAATCTAAATCTGAGACTAGATGTGACCAATCTAAGTCAAAGACTAGATGTGACCAATCTAAGTCTTAGACTAGATGTGACCAATCTAAGTCTAAAACTAGACGTGACCAATCTAAGTCGACTAGATCTGACCAATCTAAATCAAAGACTAGATCTGACCAATCTAAGTCAAAGACTAGATCTGACCAATATAAGTCAAAGACTAGATCTGACCAATCTAAGTCAAAGACTAGATCTGACTAATCTAAGTCAAAGACTAGATCTGACCAGTCGAAGACTGGGTGTGACCAAGCTAAGTCTAAGACTAGATGTGACCAAGCTAAGTCAAAGACTAGATCTGACCAATTTAAGTCAAAGACTAGATCTGACCAATTTAAGTCAAAAACTAGATCCGACCAAAAGGTCTGAGACTAGATCTGACAAAATCTAAGACTAGATCTGACCAATCTAAGTCAAAGACTAGATGTGACCAATCTAAGTCAAAGACTAGATGTGACCAATCTAAGTCAAAGACTAGATCCGACCAATCTAAGTCAAAGACTAGATTTGACCAATCTAAGTCAAAGACTAGATCTGACCAGTCTAAGTCTAGGTGTGACCAATCTAAGTCTAAGACTAGACGTGACCAATCTAAGTCAAAAACTAGATGTGACCAATCTAAGTCTAAGACTAGGTGTGACCAATCTAAGTCTAAGACTAGATCTGACCAATCTAAATCTGAGACTAGATGTGACCAATCTGGGTCTAAGACTAGATGTGACCAATCTAAATCAAAGACTAGATGTGACCAATCTAAATCAAAGACTAGATGTGACCAATCTAAATCAAAGACTAGATCTGACCAATCTAAGTCAAAGACTAGATCTGACCAGTCAAAGACTAGATGTGACCAAGCTAAGTCTAAGACTAGATGTGACCAAGCTAAGTCAGAGACTAGATCTGACCAATTTAAGTCAAAGACTAGATATGACCAATTTAAGTCAAAAACTAGATCCGACCAAAAGGTCTGAGACTAGATATGACAAAATCTAAGACTAGATCTGACCAATCTAAGTCTAAGACTAGGTGTGACCAGTCTAAGTCTTAGACTAGATGTGACCAGTCTAAGTCTAAATCAGACCAATTTAAGTCTAAGACTAGATCTGACCAGTCTAAGACTAGGTGTGACCAACAACCTTAGACTAAATACTGCTTTTGTGAGTACTTTGTATTGATACCCACATTTGTAGTATGACCCAAAACTAATGTAAAGTATCCAAAAATGTTGCTTAGTGCACCCCGTAGCTGAGATAGGCTCCAGCACCCCCCGCGATCCCAAGAGAGACAAGCGGTAGAAAATGGATGTATGGCATTTTAACATACATGTAGATCAGGGGTGTCAAACTTATTTTAGCTCAGGGGCCGCATGGAGGAAAATATGTGGACTATTAAAATCATGGCATTAAAACTAAAACATAAAGACAACTTCAGATTGTTTTTTTTGTCTTACTTTGGCCGAAAATAGAACAATCACATAAACAAAACACAGAAAAAAAATACCGGCAGCGGTAAAGTTTAGATCCATGAAGGAAAGAAGAAAGTGAATTAATGTTTATAAGTTAATAAATTTACATATGCATACATTATTTTATTTTTTTAATGAATTAAGTAACGTTTATAACAACCTTTTTCCAAAACACAATATAGAATGTGAGATATAACAGGATAATGCATACATTTATCATTTGTTTTCAAAACGCTTACAAAAAAGTGGCACCTCAAACATGTATTGTAGGACCCCCTTTTTATGACTTGATGGGGTCCCAGCGCCAACACTGATGGGGTATTGGTGCGTGCAAAACAGCAGCAGGCGGCTGTGGCCTGCGGGCCGGTTGTAATACTAATCAAATATCATCCCGGGGGCCATAGATACACGGGTTTTGACTTTGACACATAACCATGTTACAACAGAAAGTTATGCTACTAACAGTAAATTAGCAAGAAGATGAATATTAGTATTGACAACATAATTCAACGGGAAATCACGCAATGTTACTGCATACGTCAGCAGCCAAATTAAGTAACCTGTTTTAAATGCTTCTATCATCATTTATATACTAAACAATGATGGGTGTCGACGTTAATGCATTAACGAATATGATTATTACAAACAAATATTGCGTTATCATATAGGAGCGAGCATCAAGTGGCAACTACTGGCTGAATGTGAATTCATTTTGGTTACTGTAGAACACTGGACATCTGTATGCAATCACAACGAGCTGAGGTTGCGTTGTCATCTGAAAAAGGTAAACAAACTTGTTTGTTTAAACAACTGTTTAAACTAAAGAGTAAATGCAGATTTAAATGGCACACTACGTTGTTTATGAGTGTGTTTACTACATGATCAGTAAGTAACTGTACCTTAATTGCAAGATTACTGCAAAAACTTACAAAAAAGGTTTTGAGCTAATCAATGACTCATGTTCAGTAAAATTAGGGATGTCCGGTAATGGCTTTTTGCCCATATCCGATATTCCGATATTGTCCAACTCTTTAATTACCGATACCGATATCAACCGATACCGATATATACAGTCGTGGAATTAACACATTATTATGCCTAATTTAAACAACCAGGTATGGTGAAGATAAGGTACTTTAAAAAAAAAAAAAATAAGATAAATAAATTAAAAACATTTTCTTGAATAAAAAAAGAAAGTAAAACAATATAAAAACAGTTACATAGAAACTAGTAATTAATGAAAATGAGTCAAATTAACTGTTAAAGGTTAGTACTATTAGTGGACCAGCAGCACGCACAATCATGTGTGCTTACGGACTGTATTGATATATATTGATATATAATGTAGGAACCAGAATATTAATAACAGAAAGAAACAACCCTTTTGTGTGAATGAGTGTAAATGGGGGAGGGAGGTTTTTTGGGTTGGTGCACTAATTGTAAGTGTATCTTGTGTTTGTTATGTTGATTTAATAAAAAAAAAATTAAAAAATAAAAACGATACCGATAATTAAAAAAACGATACCGATAATTTCCGATATTACATTTTAACGCATTTATCGTCCGATAATATCGGCAGGCCGTTATTATCGGACATCTCTAAGTAAAACATTTAAAAAATGTACTGTATGATATTATGACTACCAAAGTGCATTTGTGTCCAACTATTGGGGTATTTTCTGAACCTCATTTTATCTATGCAAACAATCAAAAACATGTGATTACCGTATTTTTCGGACTATAAGTCGCAGTTTTTTTCATAGTTTGGCCGGGCTCCAGTGTGACTTATATATGTTTTTTTCCTTCTTTATAATGCATTTTCGGCAGGTGCGACTTACACTCCGAAAAATACGGTAATCAGATTAATCATAGTTCAAGGGTGTGATTAATCTGGTTTAAAAATGATCACTAGACAGCCCTACAAAAGTTAAAGTACCACCGATAGTCACGCACACACGAGGTGTGGTGAAATTACCCTCTGCATTTGACCCATCCCCTTGTTCCACCCCCTGGGAGGTGAGGGGAGCAGTGAGCAGCAGCGCTGGCCACGCTCGGGAATCATCTGGTGATACAAATAATATATCTTAATACATATCGTTATCGCAGGAGGTGGCAATATAGATGTTAGGCTAATAGGAAGTAGACAAAAAGTTTAACAAAATGAATGCAATTATATATTAATATAATATAATTGACCTTTCACTTCAGCTGCCTTGGCCATCCTGTGTTGTATCCTACATGCTAAATGGAAAAAAAAGCAGTTGTTTTTTTTGTTAGAAAATAAGTTGAAAACGCTGACAATTTGATCTCTGACCTCAGCTATGTTGGCGTGGGATATCCCTTCAAATGTGTTGAAAATGATCTTTAACCAACTAATTCTACTTATTGTGACATTAGTAAGAAGCTTCAAAGTCAAATGAAAAGTTATCTGGCTAAAAGAGTGAATGAGAAAACAAAACTCAGCACAATACAAGATATATATATATATATTTTGGGGCATTTCCTCTTGCGTTGACGTGGTCGTAACGTGGCCCGCAGTGCGGCCGCAGGACCGAACCCTTCCCACAGGCTGGTGACAAAGCCTGGCTGCGCCTGGGAGGAGAGTGACGCAGGAGGGATGTGATGTGCCGCTTCACACGGTGACTGTTGAGGGAGTCCAAGCAGCCCGCAGGGAGCTGCCACTCAGGCCACATCCGTCCAGTAACACGCCAACAACACGTGTTTCAAGGGCACCGCTGTCTCCAGGAAAATATTCCAAAAGCATGTATAATATTCCATGTGTTGACAATACATCTTTGCATGTTTTCCTCACGTAAACAATACAGGATCATGCAGTTAAAATAACACCAAGTACTGCATTCGTTTTAAATAGTGAATTGTCAAAAGGTTGACTTATGAATAATTGTTTTCATTGATTGCATTTTATGAACGAATAATACGCAACGTAAAATATAAAAAAATAAAATAAATCACCAAATATTGAATGTAAATTGTAAAAAAATAAAATAAAGGCCAATTAATTGATTACAATTTATGAAAATAAAATACCTGACAAAAAAATGGATGAAAAATGTAATCGAGTAAAAAAGGACAATTATTTAGATTTTAATGTGACATATATATATATTATATATATATATATATATATATATATATATATATATATATCAGTGACGTGCAGTCACTAGAGGCAGGCGAGGCCCCGCCTCACCTGCCATCATGGAAAGAAAAAAAATGTAAAAAGAAAAAAAAAAAATTAAATTGTTATATGTATCCATTGATTATACTATAAAGTTATTTTCCATTTAACTTCACCAGTTTTAGATTATTTTTATTCAAAATCGCTGAATTTTCACATTTGCCGTTCAAATACTGAGAAGAGACGGTGCGGTGATCAGCAGCCAGTTGAGGCACGTCACTCAGTGCCGCAACATGGATTGCGCAATGACTCGGCTAACTGCTGGCCTGCTGTGCAGATACACCTGCAGACTGCAGGTGTACCTAATTCACAACTCCTCCAACACGAACATTATTGTTTTTGCACTTTTTGGCTTATTAAATAACTTTTGTAACCTATTTTCATGGGCTTTCCTCTTTGTGATGTTAAGTTCCTGTTAAGCGCTGTTATACAGTATATGCCTTGAGCTCTTATTTTGAAGGCGCTAAGAGCGGAAGTGATGTCACGTTGCGGAGGTTTTTGAAAGAAGGTAAATAAAGGGGTCCTCGTGTAAGCTGGAGCCTCCGTGTTTGTTATTTTGTAGTTTCATACAGTATAGGCGACATTTATAAACCCTCGGTTACACTTTTTTAAATAGATTCAATCTTGCACGTGGAAAGTTTAAGTGAGGGCTTTAGTTGCGGTGCATGGACTTAATTTCTAAGTAAAGGTAAGACCATAATAACGTTTTTTTTAATTAAATGTGCTTTTTTGTGTGCTACAGTTTGTATGTGTAAAGTTAAAGTTAAGTTAAAGTACCAATGATTGTCACACACACACTAGGTGTAATGCAATTTGTCCTCTGCATTTGACCCATCCCCTTGATCACCCCCTGGGAGGTGAGGGGAGCAGTGGGCAGCAGCGGCGCCGCGCCTGGGAATCATTTTTGGTGATTTAACCCCCAATTCCAACCCTTGATGCTGAGTGCCAAGCAGGGAAGAATGTTGGTATGAGCTTTTAAACATAACCCGTTAACTGCTGCCAATCAAATGGTGAATAAGATACTCTTTAGGGTTCATATGTTTGTAAATCTGACTGTGATGAAGTCAGTGCCTCACCAGCCATCAACCTCACAGCACGTCACTGGTGTATATATATATATATATATATATATATATATATATATATGTATATATATATATACACACACGTATGTGTGTATATATATATATGTGTATATATATACATATGTATATATATATATATATATATGTGTATGTATATATATATACATATATATATACACACATATATATATGTGTGTGTATATATATATATATATATATATAAATATATATATACACATATATGTATATATATATATGTGTGTATATATGTGTATATATATATGTATATATATATACGTATATATATATATGTATATATATATACGTATATATATATATATATATATATATATATATATATATATATATACGTATATATATATATATATATATATATATATACACATTATATATATACACACATTAGAGATGCGCGGTTTGCGGGCACAACCGCGGAGTCCGCGGATTATCCGCGGATCGGGCGGATGAAATAAAAAAAAATTTGATTTTATCCGCGGGTCGGGTCGGGCGGTTAAAATTAAAAAAAAATTAGATTTTAAATAGATTCAGGCGGGTGGCAGTTAAACCAATTCGGAAATATATATACATAGTTAAATGTTGTTACCCACATACGAAAAACGAGCAGGCACCTGCTGCATATGCCACAACAGAAGAAAAAAAAAAAAAAGAGATGGACACTTTTACGGAGCGGAGAAGGGACGCCTCGCCGGGGTCCGGGACCGAGGCCCCTTCCCCCGAGAGGGCCCCACCAGGAGCCGTAGCTGAGGCGATCCGCGAGAAGGGCCCGACGCACGTCCACCGCACCGACACCCCGCCTTCGCCGCGGCCGGCGTCGCGCGCAGCAGGTAAGCAGCTTACCTGCCCGCCACCCCCGTGGCCGGGGGCTCGTAACAGGGGTCACTCCGCGCGCTCCCCCGCGCAGCTTACCTGCCCGCCACCCCTGTTGCCGGGGGCGCGTAACAGGGGTCACTCCGCGCGCAGTGCGCTCACGAAAGGGGTGGGGCTCACCCTGGTTGATATAGACAGCAGGACGGTGGCCATGGAAGTCGGAACCCACCTGCCGAATCAACTAGCCCTGAAAATGGATGGCGCTGGAGCGTCGGGCCCATACCCGGCCGTCGCCGGCAGCGAGACGCGCTTGGAGGTGCGCTCAGCGCGGCTCCCATATGATTGCGCACTGGTGTGCGTCTGGGTCGTGACAGCGTGGCACGCGAATGTCTGTGCTGCATTGGATCAGTCTCCTTTCTTTAACAGGCAAAAGCTTTATAACCTCACTAATGCCTTGCATCGTCTATATTAGATATATAACAACGGGCGGGTGCGGTTCTGATCAAATGTTAGGTCGGGTGGATGGCGGATGGCGGATGGTTGACGACTTTCTGATGCGGTTGCGGATGAAATAATTGCCTATCCGCGCATCTCTAACACACATATATACATATACATATATATATATATGTGTGTATGTGTATATATATATATATATACAGTATATATATATATATATATATACATATATATAGATATGCACGTTAGGTCAGGAAAAAACACAGAGGCTAGTTAATCCCTACAAGCCTGTTTCGCAGGTTTCCCGAAACCTGTGAATGTAAACAGAGGGCGGTGGTTCAATACAAAAATCGACAGTAACAATAGCAGCTGGAGTACTGTTATATGGTCGATACTACTGTAAGTAGTTCGATATTTTTATTATCACAAAATTGTTTTTCATTATAGTTAAAAAAAAAAAAACTCAGGAAATACGGCCCTGAACACAGGAGGACTTTAAATACAAAATCCAAATGATTTCAATTAAAGCCAACAGTAGGAAATAAATTAAACAAAACATGATATTGTTACATCGCCATCCTGTTTTTGTTTGATTTTGGTTGTGATAAAAAAAAAAGTAATCTTTCAATGATCTTGAAAATTTTAAGTACCAGAATTTTTAACCTTTTTAACTGCCTTTGCAACCCGTGTTAAAATGTTGTATTATCATTTATTTACCAAATAATATATTATAATCGCAGGAGGCTGCAACATACTGTATATCATCTTCTACCACTTGTGGGTTACATGGTGGCGAGGGTGCTGGAGCCTATCCCAGCTGAACTCAGGCGTAAGGCGGGCTACACCCTGGACACACGAGGGACCATTTAGAGTTGCCAATCAACTTATCCCCAGGTGCATGTCTTTGGAGGTGGGAAGAAGCCGGAGTCGACCCCGAGCCCGGTAATCAAACCCAGGCAGGGCCTTCTCGCTGCGTCACTGTGCTGCTATTTCATTTAAACAATCTCTTAGTTTTACCAATTTTCCCAGGAGATTTCCCATATTTAAAATGCAAATGTTGACCCGCAGCATTACAGCGTGCGCATAATAAAGTTTTCTGTGAAACCCCCTGATGGCCTAATTTGCATGTACCAAAACACGTGCAAAGCCGGTAGCACACGCAAAGCTGATCTACTAAACGTGTGCAAAGTGGATTGTCTTAAGTGAGCAGAATAAGGCGTGCAATCCTGTCTTGATTATAATATGCAAAATATACACTGATCATTAAAACGCCCACAATACTGGGAGAAGATGCAAATATAAATATTTAGCACACGCAATCTGAGTTATCAACACTCATTAGGGTTTACTACTTAGAAAATGTTGCAGGCTAAAAAAAAGAAAAAAAAGAAGCTAAGCTACAAAATCTATATCTTGACAAAAACAAAACAAAGACTTGTGTGTTGTTTGGAAACAGTTATAACTTTTCATGAACTCAACTCACCTTAATGTGTGTTCCACGTCTTTGATGAAGAGAGCAGTTATGAGTACACAACTAAAAACTAGAGATGTCCGATATCGGCCGGCCGATAAATGCTTTAAAATGTAATATCGGAAATTATCGGTATCGTTTTTTTTTTATTATCGGTATCGTTTTTTTAAATTTTTTTATTAAAACAACATAAAACACACAATATACACTTAGAATTAGTGCACCAACCCAAAAAAACTCCCTCCCCCATTTACACTCATTCACACAAAAGGGTTGTTTCCTTCTGTTATTAATATTCTGGTTCCTACATTATATATCAATATATATCAATACAGTCTGCAAGGGATACAGTCCGTAAGCACACATGATTGTGCGTGCTGCTGGTCCACTAATAGTACTAACCTTTAACAGTTAATTTTACTCATTTTCATTAATTACTAGTTTCTATGTAACTGTTTTTGTATTGTTTTACTTTCTTTTTTTATTCAAGAAAATGTTTTTAATTTATTTATCTTATTATATTTTATTAATTTTGAAAAAAAAGGACCTTATCTTCACCATACCTGGTTGTCCAAATTAGGCATAATAATGTGTTAATTCCACGACTGTATATATCGGTAACGGTAATTAAAGAGTTGGACAATATCGGATATCGGCAAGAAGCCATTATCGGACATCCCTACTAAAAACTAAGGTTTTGGGCATTGTTGTCTCTAAACACATACATTTGTCTAAAGATATGACCAAGGACACGCTTTATTTCCTGCTCTTAAGGAACAATCTAATCTGTGGGGGAGGATCTCGCCATTTTCAACGATGTAACTTTTTTTTTTTAACCATCAGCTTGAAGCGTCCCTCTGTCTCCGACTCCCTGGTCGTCATGTGACATGTGTTTTTTAGCTTCCTGGTTTTTTGATGACCCGCCTTATCTTGCCTCTGAATGGCCAGCTTGTGATTTGCCCTAACCTGAGCCAATTGTGACTCATCATACAAACACCAACCAATCATCATATTCTCATTCATCCAGGTCAGTGTCTTTTCTAAAAAAAAATTTTTGGGCCTGGACTCGGAGTCCATTTTCTCTCTTTGAAGCTTGTAGCTTTGATTTAAGCTACCTCGCTACTTGTTCAAAAAGTAGTTAAGCTACTGGGAAATGTAGATAAGCTACATGTAGCTTGCTACTGCCCATCACTGCATATAGCACACGCAAAATCCTCATTTAAAGGGAGAAGATTAAAGATTAAAAATGCAATTGTTAGAATAATTGTATCTGAGTTATCACAAAAACTTTGTGTTACATCGAGTTTCCGGCAAGAAGACAAAAAACATGTCTTTGAACCGACCAAGAAGAAGGCTTGTAAAACTCCACTCTGTAGGGGGGGGAAGCATGTATTGTAATCAACAGAAAGATAGTCTTGACCCAAGAACTACAAGAGCGAAGAAGAAGCAGGACCAGACTCCCCTCTAGGCACCGCTTGTTTGAACTGTTTTACGACATTTTCTTTCAACTGTTCTGTAACCAAATGCAACGCTGTTTACGACCAACGCCCCTTAGAAACAGCTGTTGCCATGTAATCAGGGAAAGTCCAAATAAAAAGAGGTGGCGTACAATCTTTCGCCAGAGCGTGCTGAGACACTGTACCCTTGTACAGTGTCTTGAGGCGTCTCTCCTCAAATTGAGCCAAATTGAATTCTGTCTCTGTTTAATTCCTTGCTTCTTGTCTCGTTTAATAGATGTCATAAGTGTTTGAACCTGACAGCAATCTATTAAGTAGACAACATTTTAAGAACTAATGAAATATATAATTCTACACATTGAGTCTTTAAAACTGCCAAGAGTTAATCACTAGGCAATAAAGCAGTGTGCAGCTTTTTAAACATGACAAAATGCTTTTCTTTTTGAGAAAGTTACAATTTGTGTTTTGTTTTTCATTGCTGCTATTTCAACGGGCTTAATTGTTTTTTTTAGCACGTTGCCTTATCTTTTTTTTTAAATGGACATGTTAATAGTCATTTTATTTTTTGTAACAGCTAAATGAGCATCACATAAATAAATATTTATGAATGAATTAATAATCTTTGTTGTTCGTAGGCACATGCCTAAAATAACTTAAGCTGCATTTAAAAGTCAATGGAAAAATTAGAGCCATTAAATAGGTGTAGGCTTTATTATTCGACTAATCGTTAAGATAATCGTTGACTAATCGACTATCAAAATAATCGTTAGTTGCAGCCCTAGTATACTTACTTCGTAATTATAAATATTGGCTTTAAATATATTAATTTTATGGATCAAAACACAGCTCAAAAATTGAAAAAAAAAATAAAATAAAATAAAAATATGTACATATACAAAAAATAATTAAGAAAAAGTTAGGTTTTATATAATATATTATATAATATGATACAACTTAAATATTAAAAACAAGTTGCAAGCAGCGGAACGTTTTCTTCACATTTCTTAAACTTCAGCTTTACAGATGCCAAAGACGTCAACTGCCGCACACTATAAATAAGTGGGAAAAAATATGACATCATACAAACTGTCAGGTTTTGTTGACACAAAGTTTGAAGGAGATGCAACATTGTGATTGGCAGAAACATGAACATGTGACAATCGGGGTAAAAATACGCTAGAAATGGACTCTTGGTCATTTCAATTGGTAAACTGTAATTATGAAGGTTAATTTGTGTCTTTATTATGAAAGCTTTTTTTTATTTTTACATTGAATTTATGTAACTGAATTTTTTTTGTTTGAATTTTGTGAACTTAATTTTTTTCACATCAAATTATGCTGACAATTTCATTGAAAAAAAAATGCAGTTTTAAAATTTAGTGTATAAAAATTCAGCGTAAAAAAAAAATCAATGTTAAAAAAAATGCATAAAAAATATACACTAAATTTTTTTACACTGAATTTTTGTACACTACCTTTTTTACACTGAATTTTTATACACTACCTTTTTTTACACAGAATTTTTATACACTGTTTTTTTTTCTTACACAGAATTTTTATACATTGATTTTTTAACACTGAATTTTTATCCACTGATTTTTTGTACACTGATTTATTTTTTTTACACTGAATTTTTTTCAATGAAATAATTTGATGTAAAAATGAATTCAGTTAAAAAAATTCACACGCAAAAAAATTAAGTTCCATAAATTCAGTGTCATAATGTTGTCTGTCTATCTGTGTTGGCCCTGCGATGAGATGGCGACTTGTCCAGGGTGTACACCGCCTTCCGCCCGATTGTAGCTGAGATAGGCTCCAGCACCCCCCGCGACCCCGAAGGGAAATAAGCGGTAGAAAATGGATGGATGGATGGAAAAAAGCTTTCATAATTAAGACACAAATGAACCTTCACACCAATAAGTCAACATGAACATGACAATGAATTCTGGCTAGTGCGAAAGTGAAGAAGAAGCATAAAGTTGACACCACGTCTGAAGCAGTACGAACATATTTCCTCTTTTATTTACATTCCTTTTCAAATGTTAACATTTTCGCGAGAACTTTTGATCAGGTTGGCATTATTTGTATCTCTTTTTTTCTTTTTTCCTCATTAAAATAAATTGGCACAATCAAAACATATGTAGACAAAAGTTTATTTACACCATACAACATGTTGTTTTTTGTTTTTTAAATATTTGATACAGGGCTGCAGATGGGAGAGCTTGCCGGGGGAATCCTTCAAGCGGGTCCTGCAGTATTAAAGTTGTGAAATATATTATTTATATAAAAGTGAGTCATCTTTATTGCATTGAAAGCAATGAAGAATGTAGCTGGACACACATTCATTGGAATATCGACACGAAAGATCCTCTTTGCCTCGTTTCTTACTAGAAAGTAAAAAGTGTCGTAATGGCCAAACGGACTGTTATAAACGCTTTTAAAAACCTGCATAAATATATACATTGTGCTCCTGGGTCTAGTGGGGACCAGACCCCATGAAGCTGGGACCACATGGCGTGTCGTCTGCTCTGTGAGCTTTCATCTGTGTTTTTGTTGTATAATTATTTTGTTTTGCCTTTGAGAGAACACGTGATGGTAAATATTGTACACCAGGCTGCCCCGCACTAAGTACACTAGTGAGAATACAAAAAAGTAACACTGATGGTTTTCCTTTCACTTCTCCCCCCCGCTCCCCATGTTCCTCAGTGTGTCTTTAGTCTTGTGTTGGCACAGGAAGTCTCTGCCGCGCTCCGATTATCCACACATGAATGCCAAGGCTGTTAGAAAAGTCTGTTGCTTTATTCAGTGCAAAATACTTCTGTCCTCCTTCCGTTTGTCTTCCTCTACACCTCTGTTTGGAAGTCCCCTTCCTGGACGTCCAAGGGGAGGTTGACACACTTTTCCCATTCTGCAGGCGTCATCTCCAGTGAGTCCTTGGCGCTAGAGTCTAGTACATTCATCGTGGCGTAATTCTGGTACTCGCACGCCGGGTTGTAGCTCTCCCACGGGTTCTTGTTTGGCATTGCCTTGTCCTGCAAATATGGACGCCGCGTTAGCGCCACGCCGTCCTCGCCGTTTGACCACGCAATGAAATGGAAGTCACTCAAAAGCAACGCATAGAATCTTAGCGCCGTACAGTGAAACCTCTCGTTGATGGAACTTTTAAAACATGCGTTAAAATGTACAGGTGCTTAACCCGGCCGTCATGGTAGTGTGAAGAATATTACAATGCATAGGGACAATTGTTTTGATTAAACACTCAAGTGTTAAAAAATATGTCAGTAATAAAACTATTTTATTGTAGATTATTTTTTAAACATTCTAACTTATAATACAAGTGTAAACATAAGCTTAAAGGGGAACTGCACTTTTTGGGGGAATTTTGCCTATTGTTCACTATCATGAAAGACATGACGACTGATGGATTTTTTTTAATGCGATCTAAATATTAAGTAAATGTCAATAAAAGTCCACTATTTCGCCCATAAAGTCCAATAAATAACCGTTCAAAAATGGCCAACAATATTCTCTTTCTGGATTTGAATATTAACCAAGTATTAGTGATATTGTTATTATAAGCGCTAACGCAGACGGAGTATTTATACTGGCAAAGGGATCACAAGGTTGTGTCCCTATGTTTACATCATCGATTGATTGATTGAGACTTTTATTATTAGATTGCACAATACAGCACATATTCCATACAATTGACCACTAAATGGTAACACCCGAATATGTTTTTCAACTTGTTGAAGTCGGGGTCCACGTTAATCAATTCATGGTACATTCGACTGATCAGCTGCTTCCTTGCTCCCTGTAAGTTCATTCTCGGTCATAAATCATGCCTCTCACCTGGACAGAATAAGTCTGAGTAGGTATTGCGACAAGTTGGTGCACTTTGACAGCCATTTAGGACCCGAAACTAGCGAGGATGACACGAAAAGACGCTTGGCAGACAGTAAGTGATGTTTTATTATGTATTTATTGTTATGTCTACTGTGAGTAATAATCAGTGATGAAGGGAAAAAAAAGCAAACGCGATGCGTTTTTTAAATTAGCTGCTTAAAAAAATCTAAATATTAAATGTTATTATGGTCGATAAATGCGTTAAAATGTAATATCGGAAATTATCGGTATCGTTTTTTTTATCGGTATGTTTTTTTTATTTTTTATTAAATCAACATAAAAAACACAAGATACACTTACAATTAGTGCACCAACCCAAAAAACCTCCCTCCCCCATTTACACTCATTCACACAAAAGGGTTGTTTCTTTCTGTTATTAATATTCTGGTTCCTACATTATATATCAATATATATCAATACAGTCTGCAAGGGATACAGTCCGTAAGCACACATGATTCTGCGTGCTGCTGGTCCACTAATAGTACTAACCTTTAACAGTTAATTTTACTAATTTTCATTAATTACTAGTTTCTATGTAACTGTTTTTATATTGTTTTACTTTCTTTTTTCTTGCAAGAAAATGTTTTTAATTTTTTTTTATCTTATTTTATGAATGTTTAAAAAAAGTATCTTATCTTCACCATACCTGGTTGTCCAAATTTGGCATAATAATGTGTTAATTCCACGACTGCATATATCGGTTGATATCGGTATCGGTAATTAAAGAGTTGGACAATATCAGAATATCAGATATCGGCAAAAAGACATTATCGGACATCCCTAGGTATTATAAATGTGCCTGTTATCATGTAAATAAAACCTCAATGGAGGTGTTTGGATGTTTTTTTGAGGGCTCTATAGGCTTCATTGCAAGCAAACTTTTAAACGCATTTAATATTTAGAATGCGAAAAAACCCCAAAAAACATTGGTTGTCATTTCTCTCAATGTTTGTGAACAATAGGCAAAATTCCCCAAAAAGTGCAGTTCCCCCTTAACTGTAGGGGTGACCAAAAAATAAATATATATATATTTTTTTAAACACGTTTTTAGGCCATTTCCGTGCTTACTGGTTGCATGTATAATCAAACATCAACGGCCAAGAGGAGATTTTGTAACATGTAACCTGTTGTGCAAAGGTTTTATTAACATTTTTAAAACAAAGTACAGTGGAACCTCGATTTACTAACACCTTTATTTGCGTCCTTTTCATTTTACGAACGTTTACATCGCGCCAAATACAGTATGCCTGTGTGTGCGAACCATGTTTCGGCGTACAAACACTTCATTCATTCATTATGCATGCTGCTTAAAGCCATTGGGGCCCCCATTTTAATGACATTACTTCCAGTACACTTGTGCACGACTATTTTGAAGAGCACTTCTGACAAGTTTTTTTACTACATGTGTCGTACATTGGTGTTATTGGAGTGCACTCGTGTTTGGAGACTATTTCCACGACAAACAATGAGAGCTGCAGCGAGCCTCTACCATCCCAAAGCACTCACTGACTTCACACTTGCTCCACTGTCCTCTTAATATTTGCACATTTTGTAGCTAGCTGTCCGCGGGTATATCTCAGATATATTCCAGTACGCCCATGCACATCGCAGACATGCTGCCCCTGCTCCAGACAATAGCGTGTGTCTTGCTTGCGTCATCACAACATCCTGTTTCGGCAGTGTTGTTTTGGTGATCAAAGTCTTTTGGCCGACAGCCCAAAAGGCTATTTTGGGTCTATATCTTCAGAATTTGTTTGGTGGCCGAATTTACAGTGAATCACTAGCAAATAGTGCGTAGCTAATAGGCTATATATTATAATCCCGATTAAGATTTTGTCTGCCATGATTAAATGAGGGTGATCGTTGGCGATATTAACATTTAAAAAGCAGACTCCGCTGCATATGTGTGATAATGTGATAATAACCAGTGAAGGAGGACATGTTACTTTTAGACTGTCAATCAACATTTTCTTATGTCAAGGTGCCACGTATTAGAACAATATGCAATAATTTACTTTCAAAAATATTTAGCTTTCTGCAGACAGATTTAGAGCTTTTGTCTACATCATGCTCTTAATATGAAGAAATAACCAATAAAAAGTATACAGTGATTATAATGTAATCATAATATATAACAATAATAATGCAAGTAACCATTTAAAAATATATGAACTTGTATTTCTCATTACTGTAGAATTGTTTACCATTGTACTGTAATTGGAAGGTAAATACATTTTTATCCTAAATAAATAGACAAAAAAATTAAATGGACACATTTTTGTGAGCAAAAATGTAATTTAAATAAATATTAAACATCTCAAAGTGCATTTTTTACCCAGTCTTTTTGTTTACTGCCATCAAGTGATCACGGTATTCTCACTATTTCGTCCGTGTTGATGGGCGTATATTGCCCATCCGATTTGAAGCTAAAATATTACCAAAACGGGACATTTGGCTTTATAATCATATTTTGTGTACCTCCTATTTTTGTTTCATTGCGTCCGGTCGCGAGTAAAGAGGCGGTCTGTCTTTGCTTCCTGCATGTGTAAAGCTGGCACGCCGTTCTCCTCCACCGGGACAAAGATTGTTGATGACTGAAAAAAAAGGGCTCACCGGTTCAGTTAATTCTACTGTTAAATATACGCACTCATGCACAGAGTGAGACGTCTTTCTCCCTGTTTGAAGCGAGAGACGAATAAACGTGCATTCGATGTCGATTAATCGTGCAGCCCTAACGCTGACCGCCTTTAACAATCTTCTCCAGGACTACTTCAGCACGTCGCCTCGATTAATGTATGATTAAATCCAACGAGGGTGTCCAATTGATGTCGCGCAGACCACCCACATAACATGTCGGTGTTTTTATGGCACTGAAAAAAAAACATCACAATTGTATAAATAGAGCTATACGCATCATGTAATGAGGAAAAATATTAAATGTTAATACTAATAATGAGCATAAACACAAAGATGTGTCTTTAAATATATATAGATAACATCTATTTTGCCTTTTTATTAGACTATTTCATTATAAATGATATGATTAGTAAACATCCACACCCCCAAACGTTACCGCAAGTAGATTTCTGATCTGTGGGAAATAATATGGTTTACCTGACGGAATACATTGTTGTGACCTATAATCAGGATTTCAATATTGATAAAATAATTGTCCCTATTATTTTAGCTACAATGTAGCCCTACATGTTGGTCACTCTGTCTTTGTGCTTTTTTAAAATTTAGTACAGCTGCAAAATAATGCACCGAGAAACAGAAGGAAGTCGTGAGTGATAGCATTTTGATAAGTAAGGTGAGAAACGCTGATCATCGTCTTCGCCAATATGTGACGCAACAGTCATGTATTTATATTTATTGTTTTCTGCATGTAAAACTATAATTATTATGGGTTTTGTGTTGATATTTTTGGGTGTTTGATTTAAATTACTTCTGATGGGAAACTTGTACATATCGTTTTTTGGAACGGATTACTAATAAAAACCAAGTTACTACTTTATTAGACAGCAGGTAGTCGGTACTACAGGTACTACTCGGCAGCGAGCTAGAAAGCTCACTTCACACAATATTCTCACCACATTTTCCCTCTTAATCTTTGTTGAGAATGATTCTTCCTTTGGAATATGGGTTAAAAAGCCAAAGCACAAACAAGTCTTGTCAAGTTCACTTACTTTCTGAAATTAGTGATGCTCACCGAAACGAGGTCATGCGAGATCCAAATTCAAACGCACTATTTTCGGTCACAGACCTTGATTCTTATTTATCCTTGGAAAAAGTAAGCCCCCAATCGCATGAATCTGGGGGTGTTTACTTTAGAGGTTCCACTGTAGATGTGATGAACTTTAACTTCACTATGTACTTCTAATGTGTGCCCCATTTGTGTGCACATTTTTAAAGACGTTTTGGCAAAAAGGAAGGAGGCGCCGCTGCGTGGAATATGAAATGGAAGTCATTCCTGAGAGAATCACTGCAGTAGATTCACTGGTGGAGTTGAGGGGGGGGAAAGGTTGTGAATGTGCTGTCTTCTATGTGACTGTTTGCACTGCTAACTGAGTGAACTGTATACTGTACATGCATAATACATCTGCTTGTCTAAAATCAATGGAATAAAACTGAAGCTGTACTAACTGAGCAGTTTGAAGTGTCTTTGGGCGTTGTCAGTCTCACTGTGTACAAGTGGCACCAGGAGCATTCAGCAGCAGTGTTTACATCATTGATTGATGGATTTTGGTGTTGTTAGTCACATTGGTACGGTGCATCCGGGAAGCATTCACAACACTTCACTTTTTCCACATTTTGTTATGTAACAGCTTTATTCCAAAATGTTGGGGTTTTTTTTAGAGTTAGCAGATTTATTCATACCGGTAATTCAAAACTAAAAAATCACATGTACTTAAGTATTGACTTTTGCCAGCAATTACAGCCTCAAGTCTTGGTACACCTATCTTTGGGCAGTTGCGGCCATTTCTCTTTGCAGCACATCTCAAGCTCCATCAGGTTGGATGACATGCGTTGGTTTTCATCCAGGATGTCTCTGTACATTGCTGCACTCATCTTTCCCTTTATCCTGACTAATCTCCCAGTTTGTGCCACTAAAAAACACCCCCATAGCATGATGCTGGCACCACCATGCTTCACTGTAGGGATGGTATTGGCCTGGTGACGAGCAGTGCTTGGTTTCCTCCAAACATGATACCTGGCATTCATGCCAAAGAGTTCAATCTTTGTCTCATCAGACCAGAGAATTTTGTTTTTCATGGTCTGAGAGTCTTTCAGGTGCACGTTTTACTGAGAAATGGCCTTCGTCATGCCACTATACCATACAGGCCTTATTGGTGGATTGCTGCAGAGATGGTTGTCCTTCTGCAAGGTTTTCCTCTCTCCAAAGAGGAATGCTGTGGCTCTGACAGAGTGACTGTCGAGTTCTTGGTCACCTCTCTGACTAGACTAAGATGAATGCAGCAATGTACAGAGACATCCTGAATGACAACCAACACTTCCCATCCAACTTGATGGAGCTTGAGAGGTGCTGCAAAGAGGAATGAACAAAGACGAACAAGCAAAACTGCCCAAAGATAGGCCAAAAACTTGGCATGGTATTCAAAAAGACTTGAAGCTGTAATTGCTGCTAAAGGTGCATCAACATAGTATTGAGCAAAGGTTGTGAGTATTTACGTACTTGTGATTTTTTTTAAAAATAAAATAAATAAAAAAATAAATAAAAAATATATATAAACAACATATATATATATATATATATATATATATATATATATATATATATATATATATATATATATATGTATACTGTCATTATGGGGTATTGTGTGTAGAATTTTGAGGACAAAAATGAATTTATTCCATATAACACAATGTGGAAAAAGTCAAGCACTGTAAATACTTTCCGGGTGCACTGTAGATGTATAATAACACAATGTGAATTAGGTCAGTTGTAGTGTAAATGCAGTCTCAGAAGAACAGCACGTCAGGTAAAGGATGTGGATAGATTAAAATATCGGCCATGCATTCATGGAAGTTGAAATCATAAAGGATGATGTTGCTAGGTAGATAAATGATGTAAATCAAAGTACATTCATGGCCTTGCATTGGAATGGATGCACTCTCGATTACGGCAACATTACCAAGCATCTTTCTTCCCTGAGACTGACTGGCCTTGAGGAGAAAATGTGTCGTTCCCTTTAAGAGGAGAACAAGGGGGGCAGCCCACTAAATGTCCAAACCCCCCATGGCCAGCTGGTGGCGCTAATAAGGAAGGTTCACTTCCATAAAACGCTGTCATTAGCATAATCACACACATGTACCCTGCCCTAACAACTAAATACGCCTTTTAAATGTGGCCCACTGTTTTCCTGTTACTCACCATGCTGCCCATATTTGGTATGTCTCGAAATCGGTCCAAGGTTTGAAATTTCTGATTCAGTTCCTGGAACAGCTCCATGTGTCTTTTCCTCGTGTGCATGACTTTCTGCAATGGCAAGGGTTTTTGCTTTGGTATTGACAGCCAATAATGGAAATGCATCTTGTCTCCACCCACTCGCACTGTGATCAATGTGTTGGTGTCAAGGTAGTTTACTCATGGGCCAGCGTCTGCATATACTTTATACGTACAGGAACTGACAAAATAAAGGAAACGTTAACTATTTCATTGGACATGGCAAGAGCATCTGCATTTAACTTAATTCTTTTGTGACAAATTGCCTCATTTAACATTTTGTTGGCGTAGGAGAAATCCTTATAATCCAATCTTGGCGCAGGGCTTCTATTTAAAGAGTTGGTGTGTGACTATTTGAACGCAAAAAGCTCCTCATGCCAGAACAGCTGCCAGAAGCTTTGATTGTACGTTTCCTTTACTTTGAAAGGGTACTATATATTACTATATGCAGTAAAACCTGATTTGGCAATGCGACTGAATGCGGGAAAACCTGCCAAAAGTGGGTGGGAATTAGCATGCCAGGACAAGTAGTTGAAATCAGATATGGAATGTGCAAATGCCTTTTAAAGCATATCATTTCCAAATTAACATAAAGCCGATGGATGGATGACATGGAGGACAAAATGTAGATGAGAACGTTCGCCCTGTTTGTCTGTGGACAGCCTTGATTTTACCTCAACTACACAATAAATCTTGTTGGGTCAAGGCTGTAACTCCAATAAGCTTAAGAGGCACAACAAGTACGAGTAAATCAAATGACAAACACAAGGATGGCTTTGCTCCGTAGATTGAAAAAATAAGACGGATGCATGTCTAGAGGGAAGAAACGTGTTTTGACATACCTCAAAGTCCAGATCAGAATAGCGTGATTTTCGTCTCTGTAAAAAATAAACCAAGTACATGAGAGTTTGAAGCTTTTTATACTGTAAAGTGACACACACTGGCCACAACATTAGGGACACCTCAACTCAAAGATTCCTTCAATAACAAATACTGTATATGACAGTAACTATACATTATACTGAGGTCTCATGCCTAATGTTGTGTCTCTGTAGCTGCATTATGTACCTCTAAGGAGCTCATAGATATCGTGGAGCCTGTCTCACTCCTGGAGAGGCCCGCACTCTCCTCCATCTCAGCGAGGAAGTTCTTGACGGCCGTACGCGGTTCGAAGGGCAGGTTCTGCATCTGATCTGGGGCGCTGGGGTACTGCTGCTCCAGGTTCACATTCATGTGGTCCATGCCCGATGGGCTGATGTTGAAGTCGGGACTCATCTTGTAATGCATCAGCCTCTCGTGCTGCAGCGCATCCATGGTGATGTTCATCTTGGCGTCGTCCTTTAAATGTGCGGGCAGAGTGGCCGACCCGGAAACCACCGCACGGGGCATGACGATGTAGTCCGTCTCCATCATCTGGCTCTGTTGTGGGTGGCCCTCCATATCGTGGCCCCCCATGTTCTGGTCACTCTGGCGCATGGCGTCGTCGGTGCACAGATACACAGCGCGCCGCAACTCGGCGTTGCTGTCGGCAAGCGACTGCTCCTTCAGATCGCCCACTCCCATAGACATGTGCAGCCCCGAAGGCTGCTGGATTATGACTTTGGAGATGATGTTGCCAGGCAGCGTGGAGTAGTTGAGGCCTTCAGGAGCCTTCTCGTCCTCCTCGTCATTGAGGGAAATGCGGGAGAGGGTGCCTGTGATTGTGGCGGCACGACACGAGCCCATGTCTTTGTGGAGGGCTATGAGGAAAGTATCAAACCAGTTATTATCTAAATTATATTAACATTATCAAAAGAATAGGAGACCTTCAATGAATTTGTAAATAGTGTATTGTTTTCTAAGCTGAAGCAGACACAGATGCAAAAATTAAATTAGGTTTTACAATAGAAAAAAAGTGCCTCCCCTCCAAAGAAGCCCTTTTTCTTTCAGTTTTTTTCAACAAATGACAGAGATTTATGTTTCTGTTCCAAATAAAAGAGATTTCAAAGTCTGACAAGAGCACTTACACACTGCATACATTTGCCAAGGCATTTTTCAACTGTGAAATGTCTAACACTAAAATAATCAAAATTAAGACTTTATGCTGGAAGATAGATGTATGTATCCATCCATCCATCCATTTTCTACACCCTGGACAAGTCGCCACCTCATCGCAGGGCCAACACAGATAGTATGTTATCACGAATAGCTGCCATCGGTATAATCTATGTTAAAGAACATTTGTTTAATTTTTAGACATAAAAATGTTACTTATTTAAACAGAAAGTTGCACACAAACAGAGCTACACTGATGCAAACAATAACATCATTAATTTCAAATATTCAATAATTGAATGCCCATGAACATCCTTAAAGCCTGTTAAGTACATTATCATCAACCTTTATACCTGAGGTGACAGCACCAAGTGTGACTTTTGCTCTAATAATAATTGTAAAACACTGTTAGCATAAAGGAGAGGGCTGTTTTACTACCGTCTGTGGCTGCTCATTAGTTATTCATGCCACCTGACTGTTCTTGCCTTTTCGTGTCAGCTAGGTCCATTTTAGTCCGACAAGGTTGAGGAATGTTGACCAAAAGACCTTCTGAGAACTGAATGAATTTGAGCTTTAGATATGCGTTTGTCCTAATCTTTAGGAAGATAACAAAACGTAAAGTATATTCTTGTCTGCGCCTTAAAACAACTAAAGGTGGAAGTAGTGAATGGGGGGAATAAGGAAAACATTACATTTCCATTCATATGATTCAGTTTTTATAAATAACATTCTCCAAAGGCAACACCAGCTTTTTGAAGGTGGCAAATATATTTATAGAAATCCTGATGACAAAATCCCACACAAAAACATTGCAGTCTCTTATTAACTTAAAATCAACATACAAAAGAAGTAGCCAACAGCCTTTTTCATACTGTTTTGTTCTCAGATTAAAGTCGGGTGCTTCGGTAACTGTGAAAAAAGTCCTGTGGGGATTGTTGGTTGTTATGTAACTGGGGCTATTTTTACTTGTGTAACCTCATTTTTGTGTTTTAATAGATGCGAGGCGAGGATATTGTTGGTAAGAAAACATGCTTCTTACCTGATCTGCAGGCGATGTCCACGTCCTTCTCAAAGTCAGTCTGCAAGTACATCACGGTCACATGATCAGAAAGACGTATAATGTACTTTATAAATATAAGACACACCTCCTGGTATGATAAGAATTAAACCAATAAACATATGTTGTATTGAGCCTAGGGCTGGGCGATATGGCCTTTTATTAATATCTCGATATTTTTAGGCCATGTCACGATACACAATATATATCTCAATATTTTGCCTTAGCCTTGAATTAACACTTGATGCATATAATCACACCAGTATGATGATTCTATGTGTCTACATTAAAACATTCTTGTTCATACTGCATTAATGTATGCTAATTTTAAACTTTCATGCAGAGAGGGAAACCACAACTAAGTAAATTTACCAAAACTGTATTTATTAAACAGTTATTAAGCAGTGGCCCAAACATTCATGTCATTTCCAAAACAGAAAGTGCAAGATTGTCAGAGACATTTTAAAACAAGCTATTAGCGCACTTTTGTGCATGATGTCACTAAGATGACATTATAAAAAAACACTAAATTAAAGTGCACTTTTTGTACAGAACGCCACTACAATAGTTTAAAACAAATAAAGTGCACTTTTGTGCATAATGTCACACCAGATATTTCAATAAATGTCAAATAAAAATGAGCTGCATAATAGGAAATCAAATAGTGTATGTCTTTCGCTATGTGGTAGGTTACTGCGGACGTCATCTTCTTCTGTTGTTGACTATTTTTTTCATACGGTGTTGATCTGGAAAAGGTTGCTTGGGCATTTTGTTGGTGTGGCACCGAACGGAGATGTTGACATGCGGAGTTTCAAGCACTCTTCATTCTCGAGCGGGTGACTTTACAAGTCACTTTTCAAGTCATGCTACAAATTAGCTTTTGCCGCATACTTGTTCGACATCTTCCCGCATGAAGCCAAACCACCCCTAGACGATGGACCCTGTGCTGTTTTTCTTGGGAATTAATTCTTCCTTCATTTGTTACCAGATTCACACTTTCTTTCTCTCGTATTACCACCCGCACCACTTCGTTAGCACCACAGCTAACGTTACCATTCCGCTACCTCTCTGCTCCGCGAGAGCGCGTGACATTTCACGCGCGACAGTATGTGACGTATGTAAGAAGGTGCGCTTGTTTTATGTCTCTGTGAGAAGGAGAGACAAGAAAGAGTGAGGAGATCCTGTAGTGTAATGCCCGCAGCTAAAAGCAACTGCCTGAGAACGTATACTCGTATATCACGATAGAGTCGTTTTCTATATCGCACAGAGACAAACCCGCGATATATCGAGTATATTCGATATATCGCCCAGCCCTAATTGAGCCATACTTTTAATACAGATTTCCAAATATAATGTGTAGATGTACCTATTTAAGTGGCCAAGTGGTGCATATCAATGCATGATGATGCAGCAATGGGAAGCATTTTGCACCTGCTGCAAATGACGGTTTTGAACGGAGAGAGCCAGACACCATTTTGCTTTTGTAAAGACTATTTCCCTCAGAGGGGTATTAGAATACTAATGGCAGATCATTTCTCCATCATGCCAATGGCATAGTTGCTGCTAGATGAAGAGACTGGCATCCCAATTTCAGAGGTCGGGCCGAGAGCAGTGCTCCATTATCCCCGCAGGAGAAATGAGAGAGATGCGTGCCTGGCAGGGTGGGGCTGGTAATTTCAATCAAACCAAAATAGAGGGTTGAGCTTTGGGTCTAAGAGGAGCACTAATGTCATGTAGCGTCTATTCTAAGATAATTATTAGCCACTGCAAAACAACGCAGTGCTATATGGAGGCAAATTTAGTGGAATTGCTGTGGTAGACCATTTCATTTCATCTTGTTTGGGATGCAGGTGAAACTTTGACTTTAAAACAATTTCTGGCCAAATGGAAATGGAAATATAAATAAGTTAACCACTAAACTAGGCATAAAAGCATCATAACATACAGAACCCAACTGCTTTCAATACATGCTAACGATTTCATAAAAAAGAGGGAATTGCAAGAGGGAATTGCACTTACCATAATCTGAGCATGGCCATTAGGGAAGCCTCCTGTTGCATCACCACTAATTGGATCTTGGCAGTTTCTGAGTCGACATCTGAAAGCATCTTGTACCTGAAAACAGGCATATTTGCACTGTCTGAGTTAAATTCTTGCAAATGATCAATATATCTCTTTGCAGATATTCATAAATGATTACAAAACATGCAGTAGGTGCTCTACCTCTCGTCGCAGTATACAGTGTACCATCACTATGACAAATCCCTGCAGTGAGTCAAAGACTGCAAAGAGGATCTGAAAGAGGATAGAACGCTTGTCCGTCATGGCGAGCACTGCGGACATCCAGGTCAAGGCCAGTAGAGGTAGGACGACGCAAGAACTCCATAGGGACGCCCTGTGAGAAGGCATACAGGATGTATCGAGCAAATATTGCATATAACTGCTTTGTGCTGTTTATAATATAAGGGCCATTACATACATAAACAAGTTTTTTTTATTTAACGTCTGCTGTGATGTGATTTATAGAGAGAACAGCAGTTGCCATGGCAGTGGCTCCACATTAGCGTGGTGGACCTGCTGTATATGCAGCATTGTCTTATTGATTCACAAGTCACTTACATCGCATTGCTAGCTGTAGTCGCTGACAAAGCAGTCGTTGATACGACACCACATTTGGCGCACTTGAGAGTTAATCCCGTGTGAGGCTCACTCATCTGTCTGTGGGACAGAAGAGACAACGGCGTGACCAACGATGTTAACAGCCACTCACTCTGCATCGTTAAATATTAGTAACGCCACATGCAGCCAGCTTGTGGGCGTAGTAGTTTCATCTTGAACTTATTCTGCCAAAGAAATGTGTATTCTTGCCACTCCCAAGAGAGAGTTGACCTCGTTATGTATATGTTTTCCTGTAGACAATTTAAATGAGCTCTGAATATAAACGTATATTAAAGCAGGTGTAAATAGATATTTATAACTTTTTGCTCCCAGACTCCCCCTATAGTTGTAAAGTGTAATTTTCGTACAAGCAACTGTCATCCAGATCAAGATCAGAAGTCATGTAGATAGATGGAAATAGCAAATAAAACCTTTGTTGTAGACATCTGAATATCCAAATAACATAACTTGAAGCTTAATGAAATGCAGAAAAACAAGTTCAGAAGAAAGCAGGACAAGAAAATGTATATTAATGTAATAATATATATAAAAAATAACTGATAATTATTTTCCCCAATTCATTGATCAAAGAAATGTAGTTGAATGCCCATCTCTACTAATAACAGGTAATCTCCTGAAATGAACACACAATCATTCAAATGTGCTGTAATTACAACATTATTAGGACACATCAATGCTTAAAATCATGCAACACGTTCATCATAAATAGGAAAGAAGAAAATGGAGGTACTAACAAGGACGTGCTGTCATACCCTGCACGATGCTTCATCTTCTTGTCCAGTATACCATCTCTGGACACTAATTTATTAAACACCAAGATACCGATCACCATGTTAACCTGAAAGTGAAAGGAACAGATTTTCAATAAATCCGACCAACGATTATTCCAAAATAACTGTTAAATGTATGGTATGCCGACATGACATTACAATTAGCAGAAATGATTGATGTCATTGTCACATTTTTACCCCCATCTCGATCTCGTGTGTGTTCACTGAGCTTTGACCTCCAGATTTTGTTTTTTTCTAGCTCATATCTGTCGCATTTTAGCCGGCGGATGAGCCATACCGTGCACACTCAGTCTGGCACGGCAGCCTTAGGAAAAGATCTGCCTAATAAGACACACTTCTTCCTCTGAAAGGCACCTTCGACCAGCGTTAGCGGCAACTCCACTGACAGAAAACGGGAGCAGCAGTGTACAATACTGAGTTTAATGCAGAGGCATTACTCTCACAAAAACTGAGGGCCTGATGTACTAAGATCCAAACACCACACGCTAAACACTGTAAAAAACTGCGTGTACTGTTAGTGGGCGTGTTGCGTGTGCTATACAGGGCTTTCACTACAGACACACTCAATTATTTGCTGCACATCCATGTTAACATGCTCCTCCTTCTTGTCAAGTTTTTATGGCCATTTTAGAAGCAGTCCTGTGGTGCATCTACTTTGGAAAACACTTTAAAATGTTGCTCATGGGAGAGGCTGCGACACTAACTGCGAATGTGAAGAAGATTATGCAAGAAAATGCATATTGGAAGAAGTCTTTTGTCCACATAGGAGATATGTTATTAATATATCTTCTATATGAAAAACCAAACATCATTAAATAAACTAATCGATTGAATTTGTTTTAATCAGCCCCCTAGTCATCCAGTAGCTGTAAAATTACAAAATGATATTGCTGAATAGACAATATTATGGAAGTGTTATTGTAGCAAGATTATTTGCAAACGTGTATCTTAATCTGAGCCTGTGTAATCCAATTTGTGTGCGTGTGTACCAATTTGTATGTATGTATATCAATCTTGACTGTTTGATTTGATTTTTATTAAGGATCCCCATTAGCTGGTTGCCTCAACAACCCACTAGTCTTCCTGGGGTCCACAATTCAATACAATTCCAAGTAAAAGCATATAATTATAACTACACAATACAGAAAAAAAAAAAAAAAGCATCATCACTGTATGTATTCAGATCTGCGTACATATGTTTTAAATATGCGTATGTGTGTTTTAAAGTTGTCTGTCTGTCCCTAATCAGAAAGAGCCCTCGAAAGGCTGTCTACTTACACGAGACTTTTGCGACACTTCTGCCGTGTAAGATTTGAGCGAACGTATCCAAATGCTTGAGCATGTAATACAACTTTATGAACGCGCTTTCAGAAGTGCATTCGTGTAATACAATCTGCGTGTGCGTATCTATGATGTGTTTGAAGCAGGAACCCTCTATTGGCTGTCTTTTTTACACGTGACTTTTGCGATACTTCTGCCTTGTACGATTCAGAAGTGCATTTGTGTAATACAATCTGCGTGTGTGTATCTGAGGTGTCCCTACATTTAACCAACCACGGAAGACACCATGCAAATTTAAACCAATCAGAAAAAACGTACCGCTGAGGTGCGTGAAAGAGAGACGCCAAGATCCGCCTTACGTTGTTTCTGATTTGTTTAAATTGCGTAGTGTGTTCCGTGATGGTTAAATGTAGGCACACCTCAGATATGCACACGCAGATTGTATTACACGCACGCACTTCTGATTACACACTCACGAATCTGGATGCGCTCGTTTAATCGTACACGGCATAAGAGTCGCAAAAATCACGATTAAAAACGACAGCCAATCAGGGTTCCTGCTTTTCGCAGATCATATATAGGTACAGGCAGATTTTATTACACGCATGTGCTTCTGAATGTGCGCTCACACGTTGTATTAGATGCTCACGGATCTGGATGCACGCGCACAAATCTTACACTGTAGAGGTGTGGCAAAAGTCACGTGAAGTAGACAGCCTATGGAGGGTTCTTTATGATTAGGGACAGACAGACAATTTGAAACATACATATGCTGATATAAAACACACGTACGTGGATCTGAATACACACACTCGGATTGATATACAGACACTCAAATTAGTACACACACACGTGAATTGGATTACATGTGCACCGATTGAGTGCAAATACTTTTTCTACAATAATACTTCAATACAATATGTCTGATATTTCTATTTTTGACAGTCCATATATGTTGACAAACATGTGCACTGCTGCTACGCAGATGCCTCCCTTTTTACAGCTGTGTAACTGTGTCAGTTTGCACATACATTTTAGACGTGCTAAATAAAGACACAAAATAGTTCTCGTAGTTGAGTTTTACTCATGATAAATCACACTGCCTGTGTTAAATATTTATATTTGCATTTTGTCCTCTCAGTATTGCTTGGATTCAAAATGACGTCACGTTCGGACCACGTTCAGGTCATTGAATACGAGTGGTGGTCAAGCCAGCATCTGTTCTCAATGGGTACAAGGCACCATTTATTCTTTCTCAAAGAAAAATGCCCTATGCTTGCATTGTTTTCGGCTGTACGAACCGTTTAAATCGCGAAAAGGATAAACAATTCTTCAGAGTTCCTCGAGAGGTAATCAAGAATGGCGGAATAATGCAAGATTTTATGAAAAAAGGCGAGAAAAGTACCACGCACTCCAGTCCAAGGGAGCAGAGACGAAGAATGCACGAGTTTGCAGTGACCAATATGTAAAATGTTTGTTTGATATACTTTTAACATTTAGTGTTTCCCATTTATTTTGATATTATTTTTTATTTTTCAAAACACATTTTTGCTATGAGTGTTTCAAAGAGCATCAACTCAGCAAGTCTAAACTAGAAAAATCAAATGTGAGCAAAACGTAAAAGAGTTAAGCTTTTACCAAAAGCAACGATCATAAAGGAAGCTTTCCGCACATACACATTGTTTAGATCTATACGGTAGTTATATTTTGATAAGACGGAAAAAAACACGCTACTCGCAAGTGGCCCATGCAACAGCAGGGGCAGGCAACTAACATGACAGGAGACGTGAAGTTAAATCTCGAAATGAAACCTTACCAAAGCAAAAACGATGCATATTTATCCAGGAGAGTCTTGATACCAATGACCTTGACACAGCCACATACAAATAAGTTGTAGACCTCCATGCTTTTCAAAGTTTTCATCTGTTTTGTCGTATAGAATGATGTCTGGAGCACACGATAGTTCGCTATGTTTGTGAACTCCACCGATGAATAATCTTTTATCACTCGACAAATCTCGTCTTTCTGTGTCGGCCCTGCGATGAGGTGGCGACTTGTCCAGGGTGTAACCCGCCTACCGCCCGAATGCAGCTGAGATAGGCTCCAGCACCCCCCGCGACCCCGAACGGGACAAGCGGTAGTAAATGGATGGATGGATGGATCACTCGACAAATCTTTTTTTTTTTTTTTTTTTTTTTTTTTTTTTTTTAAGTACAGGGATCTGTTTCATTGCATTGTTAGATTTGTTGCTCATATCTGCTTTGTGATGGACAATATAGACCTCTTGTGTACTCAGATAGTGCGTGCGCTGCTTGCTGTACAACAGCCATCTTAGCCTAGTTTATCACCACTGGTTTTCACATCCGAGAAGAAATCACTTGTCGTAATACAAGCAATTGTGGACGTTGTGATAATCAGCATATATTCTGCATATTAATGAAGACTGACAGGCTAAATGAATTGTGCTTCTTATTCTGCTCACTAAATAGACGCTGTCCACAGGTTTAGTAGATCAGCTTTGCGGGTACTATCATGTTTGTACGTGTTTTCGTAAACGTAAACATTTAGTAGATCAGGCCCTTAATGAGGGCCTAAAATGGGACAAATCAGGAAGGTTTATATTGATGAAAAGCTTTATAAACTTGAGGATACTATTTCTTACACTTCAAAGTTGGTACAGTCCCACCTGAACACTTTTTACACAGCATTGTATAATGCCTCATTCAGATTTTTTGCTAAATCAAGTCTTTTTATGTCGTTGTTTACATTACCAAAAAATATGCGACTTCTATCTACAAAGCCCGTTTTCATATGAGTTGGAAAATTGTGTTAGATGTAAATATAAACGGAATACAATGATTTGCAATGATTTCAACCCATATTCAATTGAATGCACTACAAAGACAAGATATTTGATGTTCAAACTCATAAACGTTTTTTTGTTTTTTTTTACAAATAATAATTAACTTAGAATTTCATGGCTGCAACACGTGCCAAAGTAGTTGGGAAAGGGCATGTTCACCACTGTGTTACATGGCCTTTCCTTTTAACTACACTCAGTAAACGTTTGGGAACTGAGGAGACACATTTTTCAAGTTTCTCAGGTGGAATTATTTCCCATTCTTGCTTGATGTACAGCTTAAGTTGTTCAACAGTCCGGGGGTCTCCGTTGTGGTATTTTAGGCTTCATAATGCGCCACACATTCCAGACAGGTCTGGACTACAGGCAGGCCAGTCTAGTACCCGCACTCTTTTACTATGAAGCCACATTGATGTAACACGTGGCTTGACATTGTCTTGCTGAATAAGCAGGGGCGTCCAAGGTAACGTTGCTTGGATGGCAACATATGTTGCTCCAAAACCTGTATGTACCTTTCAGCATTAATGGCGCCTTCACAGATGTGTAAGTTACCCATGTCTTGGGCACTAATACACCCCCATACCATCACAGATGCTGGCTTTTCAACTTTGCGCCTATAACAATCCGGATGGTTCTTTTCCTCTTTGGTCCGGAGGACACGACGTCCACAGTTTCCAAAAACAATTTGAAATGTGGACTCGTCAGACCACAGAACACTTTTCCACTTTGTATCAGTCCATCTTAGATGAGCTCAGGCCCAGCGAAGCCGACGGCGTTTCTGGGTGTTGTTGATAAACGGTTTTCGCCTTGCATAGGAAAGTTTTAACTTGCACTTACAGATGTAGCGACCAACTGTAGTTACTGACAGTGGGTTTCTGAAGTGTTCCTGAGCCCATGTGGTGATATCCTTTACACACTGATGTCGCTTGTTGATGCAGTACAGCCTGAGGGATCGAAGGTCACGGGCTTAGCTGATTACGTGCAGTGATTTCTCCAGATTCTCTGAACCCTTTGATGATATTACGGACCGTAGATGGTGAAATCCCTAAATTCCTTGCAATAACTGGTTGAGAAAGGTTTTTCTTAAACTGTTCAACAATTTGCTCACGCATTTGTTGACAAAGTGGTGACCCTCGCCCCATCCTTGTTTGTGAATGACTGAGCATTTCATGGAATCTACTTTTATACCCAATCATGGCACCCACCTGTTCCCAATTTGCTTGTTCACCTGTGGGATGTTCCAAATAAGTGTTTGATGAGCATTCCTCAACTTTATCAGTATTTATTGCCACCTTTCCCAACTTCTTTGTCACATGGTGCTGGCATCAAATTCTAAAGTTAATGATTATTTGCAAAAAAAAAAAAAAGTTTATCAGTTTGAACATCAAATATGTTGTCTTTGTAGCATATTCAACTGAATATGGGTTGAAAATGATTTGCAAATCATTGTATTCCATTTATATTTACATCTAACACAATCTCCCAACTCATATGGAAACAGGGTTTGTATGTCTAACGAACGGAATGCATCTGTGAACTGACACCCATGTGCACAAAACATGATGTCACATGTGGGGCCCTGTGTTTACCAAAGTAAATACGGTCCCCATTCCCCTGATCATGTGGGTGCCAGTCCTGGCACATTTATGTACATTTCAAGGAGTCAAATGTGAGATTAAGGAAGAGGGCATTCATTTTAGCCAGGGTACTTTGTAGAGCAGCGAGGATTTTGTTACGTCTATACCAAGGAGTGTGTTGGTGAGGCGGCAGAGCAATGGGACATTGACTTAAGTCCTCCATAATCACTTCTAAAACATCATCGTTTATGCCCCTTAATCCACCATTTACTTCCACGCCTATTTGTTTTAACAGACAATTGTTGCGTCACCTTTAGATAACCTATAGGTCGAATGAACGGGACCTGAAGCTTCAGACTGCGGCTGCATCAGAAGCATATCTTATTTATATCCACATACAAAAGAGACCTGGGTTGGATTAGAAAATAAATCGGAATTGTACTGTTCACTTTAACATAAAGCAATCAGACACATGTCACATATTGGCAAAAAAAATGGAATTGTTTGAACATAGCCCTAGACATGTTGTATAATCAATTTGATTGTTACTCCTGTCACTTAATAATAACTGCCACCTTCCATAACAGAAATAAACAGAAGAAAGAACGAGAAATAATCCACACAGTCAAAGCCCACAGTTCCATTGCTCATGCAGAATCCCATGTGTAATATGGAGATGTGTCATAATTAATTATATCCTTCCTTTCACCAAATATTAAATATAATGGTTAAAAGACCTCGAGAGGGACAAGCGGGAGAATATGGATGGATAGATGAGTTAGAAGACTTTTCTAGAAGTCTTCTAACTATTTTCTGGCTGCTATCTTTTCCACAAGATAGTTTCCAGTTCAGAGTAAAAAATATGCAATAGTATGAACTAAATGCCTAATGGGGTGCCTATACTTGCAATTTTGACCTCCACCTCAAATGCTTTGTTTCTGTGCTATTTGAGCTCCATTACAATTGCTTAAATGTTGATGGCATGCCAATTTCTCACATCTCCCCTGTAGTCAAGAATCGGATCTAATAGTTGAAACTTACAAGCACAACAGCAGCTGCGGGTCCAACAAAGGCATACAGGAGCCCCCCTTCCAAAGACAGCCAACAGCTGCAGAGAAAGGAGACAGCACAGTTCACTTGCAGCCATTAACATCTGAGTTAATGGCACACACAATAACATAAGCTTGTGTTTTCCGTAATTGTCAGGGGAGCAGGCGCCATATGCTGTAACTCTACTTGCACATTTTCACACACTAAAGAGATTCTAAGCAGTGTTCATTCCCTCAGTATCAAGCTGAGATACAACTCACAAGAAATTGGGGTCTTGCTGAGCAATCTCTAAATCTGATCGGGTTCGTGGTACTGTCTTTATGGCCCTATTTAAGATAAGTGAGCCACTGCGGCGACACTTAATCATTACTTTTAAGTGTCCCAATAGATGTACTGCATGTCCACTGAATATCAAAGCGTTTAAAAAAGATAAACTTACTATAAGGGTGTCCCATAGCCTTTTGTTTTGGTGAATCCCATCGATACAGCAACCACTAAAGCCGGTAAACCTTGAAGAGAATACAATCAATAATTAGTCAATCGCTTTTATGTTATTGGCAAAAATGGAAAGTTTTGTTGTCAGAATTGTGCAGTGAAAAAGTTTACTACATACCAAACAATAACTTACACAATAAAATATGTGTATCTGAATTTGTCAACAGTGCACCATTAAAGCTGAAGAAAAAATCAGAATCTATTGCTATTTCAATGATAAAAGTCTAGGCAGCACTACAGTAAAAACGCTTTATCACAGTACAGTAAAAAATATATATATATAAAATCCAATGCTCTCGCATGATGGGCTCAGTTCTTACAACTGTGTGCTCAGAATATTAATGTTCTGGAAAGCGCATGCAGGTGCTATTGATGTAATCAGCTTCCTAGAGTCAGGAGGCGCATGCAGCCCCCGTGGTCATCCACAATCACTCTCTGCAGTACTGAAGAGGTAAAGTGTACACATGGGTGTCATAAATCACCGCCTGCGTAGATTCACAATATTTCACATAGGGGGAATTAAGAGACAACGAGTTACATTTGGCGTGCATCCTTTTTTCTAATCAATTTTGAATTTAGAATATAGAAGGTTATGCAAACAAACTGGATTTCAATCAATCTAAAATGTTGGGTAATCGGTCTTCCTTAACATCCGATGATGTACAATGGCATCTTTCTTATGAATCTATGTGAATAGGAGCGACTCTCAGGAAGCAGTGGCTGTGCAATGACTAAGAGAGCCATGTTTGTTGCTAGGTAACAAGAAGAATGAACGTGGGCTCTTTCAAAAACAAACTGATTGTTTTTTTCTTTTAAAAAAAGAGACATTTTTGCTCATCTGAGAAAAGGAACTCTTTGGGCTACGTTCAAAGAATTATTTATCAAGTTGTTAACGTTGGATTTTGCCTCGGCAATACAAAATCACAATGTCAAACTGTAATCAGACTTTACAAAGCTTTTCTATTTAAAGTGTTTTAACACAACGTACCTCATAAAATCTATACATAGAGACTTGTAATAAACGCTAGTGCACTCATACACTTTGCCTGCAGCAGCACTGCAACCTGCTGCAACACCCTGGCCCCTCCCACCCACCAGATAGTTCAAGGCTGGCCGTATACCCAAGGTAGTTAAGAGTAACAATCAGGCCTCGTCAGAGACATAAAATCACAAAAAATATTGCATTGTATGTTGGAGAGGTTTAAAAAAATCTGCTGTTTACTTACCCCAACCAAGACAGAGAAAACGCTTGCGGATGAGCCGAGTTCGAACCTTTCCTGTCACTGCCATGTACGACTGCCAAGCCTCTGTGAGAACCCAGCAGAACGATGCCAAGAAGAAGAAGTGCAGAAGGGCTGTAGTCATAATGCAGACACCCTAATCACACAAGACAGAAAAGGCAGGTGGTAAATTTATGAATAATGTTCTGTAGGCTCGGTTTGAAATATAAATATTCCCTGAAAACAAGAGGTGCTGCATTTTCACTCAAATATCAGTTGTCTGCGCAGTATCAGAGGCTACATTGCCCCTTAAGATCAGAGCAGGGGCTGGTGGACACAGCATGCTACAGCATCACATTCCTCTGCATTGACCCTCATTAGTATGCCCTGGATCCCACCTGCAGGCATGTGAGCCAAGGTCAACTGCTGTAACCAGATGCACAAAACCAAAGAAACCAAAACATTTCCTAAATGATAAAGGAAGCCTGCTGGAGGCAGCAGATAGCATTTAAGCCCAATAATAAAACGGTCTTTTGCAGCTTCATTAGCTGTTACCTCTTTGTTCCACAGAAAAACAATGCTGAAGGGGGATTGTTTAGGAAAGGATTAGAAATAAAGAGGTATCATTCAGTGTCTCGTCAAGGCAAACACATCTGAGTGAGGAGACGTCGCGCTTTTTGTCCCGAGTCTCAGGCAATGTAGTTGAGTCTTGGGTCAACACTGACATATACCATCCCATCCCAGGGCGTCCACACTTTGTGACTTCCACCCCGTAAGTCTCCGTTGAGAGAACCGCACTAAATCCATCCCCTGTTGTGCTCACAAGGTTCAAACGAGAGAATAATCCGTATTACCTCATACCTAACAAGAGGGTAGGTATTTGCTTAAACCCACAGGGGACATTAGACACATAAATGTGGAATGAAATACGACAAGACACTTTTGGTAGAGTAGAGTCTTTCATTGTAAAGGATGTTATGCTAAAACAATACAAAATCTTGAGAATATGTTTATTATTATAGTTGTCGTTTACAGTCACCTGCATTACACCGTTAACCTAATGGTGCAGTACAATGCAACCGCAATAACATTTTTTTTTTTTTTTAACTACCGTAATGTCTGGACTATAAGCAGATACTTTTTACCTATGCTTTAATCCCTGCATTTTATAAAACGGTGTGGCTAATTTGTGGATATTTCTTTGCTCACGGTTAAAATGCAAATAGTTTTCATAAAACACAGGCAACGACATTATTGTTTGTGCTATGGCACCATCTTTTAGGCTAGTTTGCTCACTGCAGGTGCTGCGGGGTGAATGTCTACAATCTTAATATTTCCTTCTGTTTAGTGCTTTGAACCAGAAGTACAAGTGCCATTCCATTATCCATGGTGTTTTTACTCTTATGGATTCTTCATTCATCACTCCAAGTATCGTTTGTAAGTTTCACAATATTACTAAAACTATTGATAATTATTAAACAGTCCCATGTGTGATGTCTGTAGGAGTGTTTTCATGCATATTTGTACGTGCCATCGTAATGTAGTCAAGCTAGCGTTATTAGTATTAGCTAATATGCTAACACGTTAACGAATGTCTGTGTTAGTATTAGTATCTTACAATGGCATTATTTTTGTATTGTTTCAGTTTCACAAATTCCTCAGTAAATTCACAAAAACGTCACTGTGGAGTTAAGTCTGTTTAGCTGATTGGAGAGCTAGCTTCCACATGACGATGACTTCCGTTTTGTTTGATGAACCATTTTACTGCCGTGTTGCAGGTACCGTTTGGAGACGATTAAGGTATATAAATAAACATTTACAAAATATTTCTGTGTAAAGAACTCAATTTACTACATATATATCTGCGGCTTATTTTATACTTTTTTTTTATATCAACAGAAATATTAACAATATGTTGTGTCTACTAAAAGAGCAAGTGTACTTAATGGAATGTCCATTGACTCATACAAATCAGGAGGACGGTAAATGAAAACATCGTGAGCAATGGGTGTACCGTATTGCACTATATGCTCCTAATGCTCATCTGCATTATACTTGGTTTACTGATGATGACTATATCATTCAGCCTCATTAGTGTGTGAAGATAGAACCTCAACATTGAGCAAGTTAGACAGGGATGTTATGAAAAGCATGTTATGAAAGCACCGGGCGGCTGTAGGCAGTTATACAAAAAAAAACGAGGTTGAAACCGGGAGTTCACACTGGCCTTTAGAAAAGCAAATGTCGGGATATGTGAAGCTCACTGTGTTGGTATCCATGGAAACAAAGGAAGTGAGCAAGGCCTACATTAAAACATTGCAGAAGTGATAGACACTAAGATAGGGTTGAGAGATGTGGGGATCAGTTCAAGATGGTTAAACAATAGCATATTTAGGCCATTTGAATAATCTTATTTATGCCTAAATGCAGTATATAGGATAATAAACTTAATTTACACATTCTGAAAAGCTAATGTGTAGTCTTAAGGCTACATGGGGCGGCATGGCGTAGTGGGTAGAGCAACCGTGCCAGAAACCTGAGGGTTGCAGGTTCGCTCCCCGCCTCTTACCATCCAAAAATTGCTGCCGTTGTGTCCTTGGGCGGGACACTTCACCCTTTGCCCCCGGTGCCACTCACACCGGTGAATTGAATGATGAATGATAGGTGGTGGTCGGAGGGGCCGTTGGCGCAAATTGCAGCCACGCTTCCGTCAGTCTACCCCAGGGCAGCTGTGGCTATGAAAGTAGCTTACCACCACCAAGTGTGAATGATTGATGGGTTCTACATGTAAAGCGACTTTGGGTACTTAGAAAAGCGCTATATAAATTCCAGGTATTATTATTATTATTATTATTAAGGATTGGCAACATTGAGCACACAAAAAAGGTACTTCAATAGTACATACACACTCGTGAGGCAAATCATACTCCTGAAGCATTAGAAATTGACTCTAATTGGATTAAAGTCATGTTGACTTAGCTGTTACACTAAATCCCTCAGAGCACTGAGCAGTTTTATTTGCCAATCACTGGATTGTTTCCTTATTTCCCTACTTACAGATTACAGGAGTAGAGCCACTTGCAGGAGAACAAAGAGAACATGCACAACTGACAGTAACGTTTTTTAGACTTTCACCGCAAACAACAACAATCAACATATTACCGACATGTTCTTACAGTGTAATAAAATAAGTTATTTCGAAAACATGTGAGGTAGAAATGATGCCTACATCAGTGTATGGATGGTAAAAGCACTGTTTTGTCAGAAGGGGCTATAGCACCACACAACATATTTATCATCAATTTTGCAAGGCTGCTTGCTTTGCTCGACTACATCTTAATTTATCTTACTGTAAAATTTAATGTAATTCAAAACGTATTAAATTGCAGCCAGTCAGAAAAGTCTTGGACCAAACAGTGTATCTTCAATAGATTGAGGCTGGCTCTAAGGGTGTGTCTTTGACAGTTAACAATGGCGCAGTAGCAGCAATTTTATCAGAACTGGACACAATGTATTCATTTAAGTAAGAGCAGAGAACAATAAATATTATTTACAGTTCAGTAATCCTTTGTTTATTACATGTAATTGATTCCGGGCCTGACTGTGGTATATACATTTTTGCAAAATATTCTTATTTATAAATCAAATTTGTTCTTGGTAAAAGCATCAAAAAACAGTTCATGACCTTTTAAAGGGGTCATATTATGATTGTTTTTTTGCATTTAAAACACTTCCTTGTGGTCTACATAACATGTAGACCGCGCTGCCCACACTTGGAATTTACTGATTCTAAAATGTGTTAGTTCAAGGAGTACATTCCAACTGCATACAATGTACATTAATGGTGACAAACAGTGTCCATATCTCTGCAGACCTCTGCTGAACAACCAATACCACAGTGTTAGTCAAGAAGGCCCAGCGGCGGCTACACATCCTAAGGGTGCTCATGAAGGTACGACTAGACACCCAGCTGCTGGTGACCTTCTACCGTTCGAAAATTGAGAGCTTGCTGACTTACGCAGTAACGGTGTGACACTCCAGCTGCACGGAGGCTGACAGCAAGAGACTTTAGAGGGTGGCAAAAACTGCACAAAAAAATCATCAACTGCCCTCTGCCCTCCTTGACTGCCATATACAACTCATGTTGTCTCAGCAAGGCCAGAAACATCTCAAAGGACACCACCCACCATGGCTCCCATCCTTTTAACCTGTTGCCCTCTGGTAAGCGCTTCAGGTTCATACAAGCTTAAAAAAAACAAAAAACAGGACAAGGACAGCTTCTTCCCCAAAGCTGTCACTATACTCAATGCACATTTGCACTAATGGAAACTGTTTAATTGCACTGATCTTTGAGACTCAAACTCCCTCTTCTCTGGTTACCTGTCTCTGCTTTTATACTGTTATATACTTTGTATTTATACTTTTACTTGTGCTATATATATGTGTGCACATAAGGAGCTGCTCTCCGAATCTCATTATACTGTGTATAATGGCAATAAAGACTTTATTTTCTATCATATTATATTCTATACAACTGTTTTGAGTGAGGCTGTCATAATGTTAAATAAAACATGATCACAATATGTTTCTATTGATGTGGTCCTAAAAGGGAGAGAAAAGGTTGGCACACAGGGGGCCTTTTGACTTTCACCCACTTATTGTTGAATACATTTTTACTCATTACAGTTTGACAATTTTACATCATTTCTAACTCTGACACTTTAATATCTGAAAATCCCAACAGCACCCGTGTGTGTCTTCTACAAAGCATGATGAACACCAAGAGAGGACAAAGCAAAACGCAGACAGGCAAAGGTGTCTCACTGACTGCTGCCCCCGGAGGACACCTCCACAGCTCACAGAGGAATTTTCTATTAGACGATATGCAACTCTGAATCCACAAACAATGGAGCCAATTACTGTATATGCACTCCTTTCCAAAGTTAGAGCAACAACAAGTGCAGCAGTGTCTTGAAGCACGGCAATTAAACCCACACTAGGGCTATGCTTTCTCCTTTCGCCGGCCTACCAGTCTAACATGAGGTCTGATCAAACGCGTGCAGTATTTCTCAAATATTATTACAACAAGAAAAAACAAAAGCAAGAATATATTTGTTGCCCTTCATGTTTTCTCTTTGACATCAAGAATGTAGACTGACAAGAACAATCCCGCCCACCAACGAGATTGAGCCTAAAATAACTTTTTGGGGTTCTTGGTACGCAATTAAGGGCACATTTACACAAGAATGGTGTAGTAAAAATCAGAATCAGTGCATGTTTGCAAGGTTCAGCGTAGAAACAACAATTCTTAGAATGACTATATTCTGCTGCAAAAATGACTAAAGACACTTTAAATTACATGCCTGAAAGTATGGTAAATTTGAGTAATGTGTCTCCACTGATCACTTTCAATACAGTATACTTCACGGGAGAAGCATTATCAATGTCATTATTTTCAGCAGTAGCCTGCAATAGCAAGAAACCTCCTGTTTTTGACTACAAGGAATACATTGCACATGTACACAGACAAATGTGTCGTTTAGTGTCACACTTTCAGCAGACCTGTGTTTCAAAGTTTGAGTAAGACACCAAGCCAAGCCAGCCAGCAATTACACTTACAGTAATATACGTACTCCACTAGTCATTATAGGTCATTTGTACCGTGCTGGACTTGGGTGCAATAACCCTGCCTCTGATGGCCGTTGCCTTCCTGCGCTCACACTAAGTATTCCAGTCACAGCCCATTTTTCTTCCCACATTACTTTTAGAATGCCATTTTACTGCAATTACTCTAATTATTTCGAGGCTTATTTAGAGGTCGCCATCAAAAATAATTTGGTCAGCGCTATTGACGTAAATCTCTCCAAAAGGAAGCCATGTTGAACAAAGCAGAATCCTATTCAGCATGCCTGTGGATTAAAAAACCTGAAGTTTTTATGAGGCACATACTGTACCCAATTAAAGGGGTTCATTCACTGTGCATATTTTTTGATAAATTGTGGTTGTAATCAAGATGCCTGGAGCCTTGATTGAATCAGACAAGGCTTCAAATCAACTCAGTTTTTAAAATCCCCCACGGCTTGAGTCTGCTCATTTATCATCCTGGCCACCACAGTGCACCAGATGAATGTGGATCAGCCAGGATACCACCACGTGTTGATTTAGGTTTTGACATATAAATCAGGCTAAAACTGTTCTTTACCTTGCTTTTAAATTGCATCCTCTTCTACCTTCAGACATAGGTCATAGCAAAACACATTTTAGATCATTCCTTTTTCCTGCATTCATTTATTATCTCTAATGTAATTTAAGTGAGCATAACTACATTAATAAAGAGGGAGCGCTTTTGATTTATGAGCAGTGTCTGGTTCAAACCTCCAGCAAGGCCATCTGCTCCCTGATAAGATGTACCTTCACATAAAGGACACGTAACCCCAACATTTTAATGAGTTCCCCCAAAAATAAAGATGTGGATTGTTAAGGAAGGGGAAGGAGAATCAGGGTATTGCTAGCAAAAAAGAGTAAAAGTATAACTTCAATGCTGCAACATAATCACATCTGCATAACCTGACAATATGTCAGTGTGTAGGGCTGCCAAATGACTAAGGAGGGCATCTGTGTGGGTAGATTGTAAATCACAACAACTGTTTGCCAAACAATCTTTTACATTTTACAAGCCACTAACAGAAGCTGTAGAGCTGGTGCATATTTATTAGGAGCAGTGGTTGTCATTTTGAGTCCTGCTGACTTCGACAGCAACTTCCACCCTGCATGAAGCAAAACATCTCTAGCCACTCACTTAAACAAAGCACAAGTACAAACACTTCTCTGATAGTCCAGCTCAACTTTGAAGTTGGTTGTCACTGTCACAAGATCCTCTTTCAACTGCTTCATTAGTCTTTTGAGTGGCACATCATGTTCCCTGGTGTGTGTGACATATGCTAAAAAGCTCAGTGACAAACTATTGAAGAACTGTTCATTTAAACCAGGGGTGTCAAACTCAAAAACAGAGTGGGCCAAAATTTAAAAGTGAACAAAGCCGCGGGCCAAGGTTGAACAAATTAACCTTTTAATAGGGACCCAAACACGTTTTGCATTGAATATTGAACAAGCAAGGCTTATATAACTGAATCAAGTTTCAAATAATAATAATAATAATAATAATTAAAAAATATCAATGGCATATCAAATACAATTTAAATAAAAATGTAATGCTTCTTTTCTATTTGCAGCCTTCTGAGGTAAATATCAACATTAACTTTTTCCACAGGCTAATAAATTTGAAAATAAAATAACAATGAATAAACCAACCATTCAGGACTTTAAACTGCTCAGTTTGCAACACACTGATCTAATCTGATGTGCCCAAGTCAGATACCTGCCATATTTTCTTGGATGCTAGTTCATTAATGTCAGGGCTCAGGCTTTGAGCTGAAGCAACCCTCATTATCGAACGAAGGTGTTCATCAGTCATTATATCTCGTAGTCCACCCGGACCACAGTCTTGGGGGCGTGCTTTAAAGGCACTGCGTTTATCGTCCTCCACGAGCTGTCGTCACGTCTGCTTTTCATCCATTCCAACAACGTGCCAGCCCGATCACAAAATATGTGACCCCCCCTCCGTGCGTCGATTGGGGCGGGCGGGGTTGGGGGGCGGGGTTTGGAGGTAGCGGGGGTGTATATTGCAGCCCGGAAGAGTTAGGGCTGCATGGGATTCTGGGTATTTGTTTTGTTGTGTTTATGTTGTGTTACTGTGCGGATGTTCTCCCGAAATATGTTTGTCATTCTTGTTTGGTGTGGATTCAGTGTGGCGCCTATTTCTAACAGTGTTAAAGTTATTTATACGGGCACCGTCAGTGTAACCTCCATCGCTGTTGGCCAAGTATGCTGCATTCACGTGTGTGTGTGCGTGCTGAAGCCGCACATATTATGTGACTGGGCCAGCATTCACTGGACTGGGTGAAAAGCGGGCGTGACGATTTTTTGGAGGGGCACTGAAATTTGAGAGTCTCCCGGGAGGGTTGGCAAGTATGAGAATTAACGGTGAATGCGGTGTTTCCGCGGCACCACCGCTGAATATAATCGGCGGCCCAGCTCTAGTGTTAATTTGATATTGCCTCAAGGGCCAAGTGAAATTACACGGCGGGCCAAATTTGGCCCGCGGGCCAGAGTTTGACACCCATGATTTAAACCCTAGAAAATCTGTCATTTCAAAGCCATATGTCCTTTTGTATCTTTTTCATATCTTAACGACGGCCACCATTGTGTTAATGCGACATGGTTTCTCAGGGGACAATGCAACACCTAACTAAGGGCCATTTGAGCAAAGTTACAAGCTTGTCCTTAAATTACGCTGAATAAAAACACTTAATTGTCAATTTAGATGACGCACGAAAGGCTTTTTGCACAACACCCAAAATAAAATTAGTAATTTGTCTGAAAGGGGATGCAGTAAAGTAGTTGCATTCTTGTTTGTTTGCACTCATAAACACAGAAAGCATCTGGCATACAAAAGGAACCATAAAACACATTAAACGTCCAATTAAACGTATTTTACAAGGTCACAGACAGGCAACTTCTAAAGCATGTTGGAAATAATACCCCAACCTTTTGTAGCATCTTACCAATTTGTACATATACTGTATATGCATACTAATGTTACCATGCTATAAACTTTCAGGTAGGAGAACACATTTTTGAAAGACAAATCAACCCAACATAAAATTCAAGTGACAATCTTAATGTTCTGAACTCTTGTTGCAATACCATGGATGTGTGCCTTAACTGACATCTAGTTGTTCTCTTTCAGAGCGCAAACTAGCAGAGACAGAATTAATAATGCTTCTAGTATTGCACTAAAAATCTTAAATCTCCTATTTTGTACACAATTGAAAGAACACCTGATAAATTACAGGACAAATTGGATTTAATTTTTTCTTCAATAGGATTAACGGACGTTAAAATAAATCTAATCTCAGGATGGCTAGTACAAAACAAAAAAAGCCTCCACATGCTTTGAGATATGCCAAGTAAAGCATAAAATGACACTTACCGCATTGTGCGTCTGTGTTTGGCCCACAAGGATCAATATATTGGAGCAGATAATAGATAAACAGAAGTTGAGCAGAATGATGGAGCGTTCAGAGCGAATATATCTAAGGAAACAAGGCCCATAAAAAATGTGTGAGTGCACTTTCAGATGGAAGAAACTTTGGAGTAATTGGACAAATAAAACAGGCAATGTAAAACATTACCTCCACAGCACGGCGTAGATCACGGCCAACGTGATCAAGGCGAGGCACGACAGACCACAGCCAACTATCAGCGTCACAGATGGGACCCCTGAGTACTCCATGGTCTGTGGAGGGGACACAGCACTCAGTAGGGGCTCAAATATGGTGCATGCAGGACATTAACTCTCTACTGATGCAGACAGAAGGGAACCGATGAAAAATGGGCAACTTTGCATGTTGGAAGCATTGAAGGTGGCTGTTTTGTTTACATCGCTACACTTTCCTCTGTTAAGTGAAGCTGTGGCCAAAGAAGAGGCTAATTATTGTACCTGTAATGATTTCACTGAATAAATGTAATTTTGCTAAATCTTGTAATACGATACAGTGGTAATTCAAATTAAGAGTACCCGAGCTTAAGTGTTTTGATTTAAGAGCTGTCTTTTGGCTAATTGTTATGCTTTAGGTTGCAAGCAAGAATTTGAGCAACAAGAATCCTCACCATTAGTTGGCATAGCAAATGTCAGAGTGAACCCTGTAGGATCCGCCCAAAACCTCTGGTCTTACTCGCTAACATTAGCTAATAGCTAGAGAGCAACATAACTTTGTTTTCCAATCATGGGAACAAGTAAGCCTGATGTGAAGGACAGGGCTAAGAAGAAGCAGATGATGTGAAATGTGAAGTGAATTATATTTATATAGCGCTTTTCTCTGGAGACTCAAAGCGCGTTACATAGTGAAACCCATTATCTACATTTTTAAGCTACATTTAAACCAGTGTGAGTGGCACTGGGAGCAGGTGGGTAAAGTGACTAGGATGGCAGAAGCGGGGATTGAACCTGGAACCCTTAAGTTTCCGGCACGGCCGCTCTACTAACCAAGCTACATCACCCCAATGTATATCAAGAAATCAATATTCATTGAAGTAAAAAAAGGAATGATCAAACACATGACAGAGCGGGTCGCTAACTTTTCGAAGCAATTTGATCATATCACTGCTAGTCTGCATCATACCGAAGTAGAATGAGTCTAATGGCAGTCAAGTATATTAAAATCGTATCGAAACAATTATCCATTAAAAATAGGGAAAAGCTGCTGATGGTGTGTTTGACAGAGAAGCAGTTGGAAGGAGATAACTTAGAAGTCCACTTATTTAATGTGAGCAATCTGATGTTACAGATATTTTATCAGTCTGTAGTAGCTAGTGTCATTTTCTTTGGTGGGCGGTAGCATGACCTCGAGTGAGAGTAACCGACTTGACAGGCTAAGCAGGAAATGTGTTTCTGTGATGGGAAAAAAAATGTGTGGACTCTGTGGTAGCTGTGTTAGAGAGAAGGAAGAGGGGTCTAATGCAGGGCATCCTGAGTAACCGCAGACATCTTTTGCATGACACTATGGCCGCTCAAAGGAGTAACCGTAGCAACAGGCTCCTCTCATTACATTGCAAAACGGAAAGTTTAAGAGATCTTCTTTTCCTTCGGCCATAAGACTGTACAACAAATCTGTCTGAGCTATACATGTACACTTTAATGCCATTGTGTGTACTTTGAGAATTATGTATTTATTGTTGTTGGTATGAATTAATGTGTTTTATGGAAGATCAATTCGGTATCTATCTATCTATCTAGCTGCTGATTCTCTGCATCGAGTAAACCTGCTGAAAATAGTTTTTCTCATGTTTCTCCATGTTTACATTTTCACATGAATTCATTAATTCCTTTTTTTTTTAGAATTTTGCCTATCGTTCACAATCATTATGAAATACGTGACAACGGATATACTTTTTTTTTAATGCATTCTAACTTGTAAATAAAAGTCCGCTTACAGCAGACCCAATGGAAGCTCTTCTATTTCGCCCATAAATCCAATAAATAACCATTCAAAACCCGCTAACAATACTCCAGTCACATTTTGTGACTTGAATATTAACCAAGTGTTAGTAATATTGTTATTATAAGTGCTAACGCAGACAAACTATTTATAGCGCCGCCGTGATCACTTCCGTGTCTCCCTATGTTTACATCATCGAGGGGTCTGCTGCTTCCTCACTTCCTGTAAGTTTATTCTAGATCATAAATCATGCATTTCACCTGAACATGAGACATGTGAGTAGGTATTCCAACAAGTTGGTACACTTTGATAGCCATTTAGGACCCGAAACTGGCAAGGACAACACGAAAAGATGTGTGTTCCCCCCGGCCTCTACCCCGTTTCTTTGTGAGGATTATGAGTCATTCTTCACCTAAATGGGAATATATGAACATCCCAGCAGTCAGCATCCTAATTACAGCAGACATTGCACAGTAAGTGACGTTTTATTATGTTTGTTGGCTCTCACAAAGGCTGCAGTGATTAATAATCAGCGATGAAAAATATGTAAATATTAAATGTTATTATAAATGTGCCTGTTACTACATCACTTATATATTTACATCATGTATATAAAACCTCAATGGAGGTGTTTGGATGATTTTAAGGGCTTTAAAGGCGGAATTGCACGGCGACATTGTAAGCGGACTTTTGATCGCATTTATTTAATATTTAGAATGCAAAAAAACAGCTGTCTTTCAGAAAGCAAATATAAGAACTACTTTAAAAAAAGACGTGTTTCTGTCAGGGGGGTTCATCTGTGGAACAGCTTGGATGATGCCTTAAAGTGTTCCAGTTCCATTCACACATTTAAAAAAAACTTTAAGACCAATGTCTTAGAAAAATATTTCGCTCTTGAATTAACACCAGTAGTTGATCAATGTGTGTTACAAAACTAAATGTGGGCTATAAATAATAATGGAATTATAAGTGTTTGTATATAGTATATTATTGGGTAGGCGAAATAAGTGCTCAACTTCAGCCTAAACCCTTTCTGTCTGTAAAATGGTCAATTTATGAATGCAAAACTGTTTGTTTATTTTGTTGACCACTGACTGAAGAAAAAATTAACTAAATTAACTAAACAAAAAAATAAATTAAAATAACATCCATCGCAAAAGTGCAGTTCCCTTTTAACATTTAGTTCATTTGTTTATCCATATTTTCTATACCGGTCATAAAAAACTATGAGTAAATATCGATATTAACCAATATAAAAAAAAAAAACGTATATCGTGATACAGTTTTCTGCCATTTTGCCCAGGCCTATTGTATAAGTCAGTGTTTTTCAATCTTTTTTGAGTCAAGGCACATTTTTGCGTTTAATAAATCCGGAGGCACACCACAAGCGGAAATCATTAAAAAAAAAAATTCAGTTGACAGTAAAAAGTCGTTGTCGCAATTGTTGGATACGACTTCAAACCATAACCAACCATGCATCAATATAGCTCTTGTCTCAAAATAGGTGTACTGTCACCACCTGTCACATCACGCCGTGACTTATTTTGAGTTTGTTGCTGTTTTCCTGTGTGTAGTGTTTTAGTTCTTGTCTTGCGCTCCTATTTCTTTTTTTGGGGGGGTATTTTCCTGTAGCAGTTTCATGTCTTCTTTTGAGCGATATTTCCCGCATCTACTCTGTTTTAGCATTCAAGGATATTTCAGTAGTTTTTATCCTTCTTTGTGGGGACATTGTTGATTGTCATGTCATGTTCGGATGTACATTGTGGATGCCGTCTTTGCTCCGCAGTAAGTCTTTGCTCCGCAGTAAGTCTTTGCTGTCGTCCAGCATTCTGTTGTTGTTTACTTTGTAGCCAGTTCAGTTTTAGTTTCGTTCTGCATAGCCTTCCCGAAGCTTCAATGCCTCTTCTTAGGGGCACTCACCTTTTGTTTATTTTTGGTTTAAGCATTAGACACCATTTTACCTGCACGCTGCCTCCCGCTGTTTCCGACATCTACAAAGCAATTAGCTACCGGCTGCCACCTACTGATATGGAAGAGTATTACACGGTTACTCTACCGAGCTCTCGACAGCACCGACACTCAACACCTTCTACCACCCTAGTCATGTCCGTTGTGTCCTTGGGCAAGACACTTCACCCCTTGCTCCTGATGGCTGCTGGTTAGCGCCTTGCATGGCAGCTCCCGCCATCAGTGTGTGAATGTGTGTGTGAATGGGTGAATGAGGATATACTGTCAAAGCGCTTTGAGTACCTTGAAGGTAGAAAAGCGCTATACAAGTATAACCCATTTATAATTTTATCAACAACAACACATAATTTGCAGACTATAATTACTGGTTTGCAAAAAAATATTTTCAACCCAAATAGGTGAAATTAGATAATCTCCCACGGCATGGTGGTTGGAAAACACTGGTATAGGTTATACAGCTGAAGATAATAGTGGTTGTGAGAATCAGAATGTGAGGTGCGTTGTTCCAGTAGGTGTGACCAGGTAACAGTGTGACTAGCAGGAGGCTAACATGTTACATGCACTGCAGTATCCAAAGACAACAGTCAGGATATGTGCAAATATGTGCCTTTACTATTACAATGATTAATAATATGCATTTCTAGTGATTGGGGCCTAGCAGTAACGTGCTAACCATCTGCTGTGAATGATGAAGGCCACACTGTACTGCACTGTAAGCACTCCATGTTCCCACTGTTGATTACTTCAATTACACAAGCTGCTGATTTTCTCCCATCCGTTCCCACACATTAAAAAAGGAGATGAGAAAGTAACTTTTAGCCCTCAGGTGTTAGGGGAAGGTGTGTTGGATGAGTTAGCCCATAAAAGTTGTACACAATATAAGACCCCCCCACACAACACAAACATACACAAGCACGCCTACACACTACTCAGTGTGGAATTAACTGGATTAACGCACCTTTTTTTTTCTCTCCCATCCGGTTTTACTTACCATATCTCTGGGTTGCTGAGCCAAAATGGCGAAGGTAGACACACGATCACATAAGCATTTTGTATGCGAGGCATCTGTCAGCACCGTTCTACACGCCTTGGTGGACCAGGCTCCCCAAGAATCGTTCCTGCGAGCACAAAGAAGGGACGATTTAAAGACGCTCCCGCATCCACAAAGTCAGTCAATCACTCATAAGGAATCGAGTGATAAATAATATTAAAAAAAAGAAGGCGCCGCGGTCTCGTATGGCGCCAAGAAGAAGACGCGAAGGCGCGATCCAACATGGTTCTGATTCACACACACAGGCAAAAAAAAAACAATAATATTTACCTGCGTTATTTCCTTTATAAAATATTCCATCCTTCGCTCCTCGGCGCACCTGTTATTCCGTCCTTTCTCCAACCCCCCTTTTCCCTTCCCCGCACTGCTTTAATTAGCAGCCTTTGCTTGGCTTCCTGGCAAAAGGATTTTTTTTTCTCGCAGCAATCAAGACTGATGCTGCGCGGCTCTCAGCCGGCGTGAGGGAGAGGGGAGGCTAGCCCAATGAGAGCAGCGGTGCGCGCTGTCGCCGGATGTTTTGACTCGGACGGAGGTGTCATTCCAACACGGGTATAAATAACGCTGCGGGACGGTTCCTCAAAGTCACGATACGGCTTAATGGCGGTCGCCCCCCCGGTCGGAAGCGACTTTTATTAGCACCCCCGAGATAGTGAGACCACCCCGCCGGAGCAGTGAATGGTTGCTGCCGCTCTCCACCTCACAACACCGCTGTAGTAGGTGAAAGGAAAAGGAGCAGCTTTTCTCCTATGTGCCTTTCGTTGTATTTAGATATTGTCCTCTTTGTGTTAATAATTGGCGCGAAGAATATATAACAGCAAACAACAACAAAAAAAGTGTGACTGCAGATTTATTCAACACCTGTTGTCTCGCGAGATCTCGTCCTCACGCCAAAACATCTTTACATAACAAAAGTGCTGCTCCATTAAAAGCCCACTTTTGGAAAGTGGACACTACAGTAACAGTGTCAAAAGTAGGAAATGTTGTTTGAGTTTGAGTTTATTTCGAACATCACAATTTGCAGTTTCTCTATTCCAGTGTTTTTCAACCTTTTTTGAGCCAAAGCACATTTTTTGCGTTGAAAAAATCCGGAGGCACACCACCAGCAGAAATCATTAAAAAACGAAACTCAGTTGACAGTAAAAAGTCGTTGTCGCAATTGTTGGATATGACTTTAAACCATAACCAACCATGCATCACTATAGCTCTTGTCTCAAAGTAGGTGTACTGTCACGACCTGTCACGTCACGGTGTGACTTATTTGGAGTTTATTGCTGTTTTCCTTTGTGTAGTGTTTTAGTTCTTGTCTTGCGCTCCTATTTTGCTGGCTTTTTTTGGTATTTTCCTGTAGCAGTTTCATGTCTTCTTTTGAGCGATATTTCCCGCAACTACTTTGTTTTAGCAATCAAGGATATTTCAGTTGTTTTTATCCTTCTTTGTGTGGACATTGTTGATTGTCATGTCATGTTCGGATGTACATCGTGGACGCTGTCTTTGCTCCGCAGTAAGTCTTTGCTGTCGTCCAGCATTCTGTTTTTTTTCCTTTGTAGCCAGTTCAGTTTTAGTTCCGTTCTGCATAGCCTTCCCTAAGCTTCAATGGCTTTTCTTAGGGACACTCACCTTTTGTTTATTTTTGGTTTAAGCATTAGACACATTTTTACCTGCACGCTACCTCACGCTCTTTCTGACATCTACAAAGTAATTAGCTACCGGCTGCCACCTACTGATATGGAAGAGGATTACCATATTTCCCGCACTATAAGATGCACCTAAAAACTTCCAATTTTGTCAATAGCTGACAGTGCGCCTTATAATCCGGTGCGCCTTATATATGGACCAATATTGAGCCACAACAAACCTAAACTTCATTTTCATAAAGTATAGGTCTCGCAACTACGGTAAGCAGCCGCCAACTTATTTTTCCCACGTAGAAGAAGTGCTTTTCCCACGTAGAAGAAGTGCTTCTTCTTCTACGGTAAGCAGCCGCCCCCGTAGAAGAAGAAGAAGCGCGGTGCATGCTGGGATATATGACTGCGCGAGGCGTGCCGTTTTGATTTCCATTTGTTTGTTTATGTAAAGACCCCAAAAATGGCTCCTATTAAGAGACACGCTTACGACGCAGTTTAAACTTAAGACGATCAGTCACGCAGTAGAAGACGGGAATAGAGCAGCAGCGACACTGACTCCATTAATGACGACTTCGACGAGACGGAGCCGGGGATGCCGTATCCGCCCAACTGTTTAATTCGGACACTGAAGAAGAAGAATTTGAGGGATTCGTGGATGAGGAATAACTTCATAAAGTGAGCTTTACATGTTTATTTTGTGTGTTGTGTTGTGTGACATTAACGTTTGAGCAACGTTGAGTTATTGATATTGTTATTGCTCTGCACTATTTCGAGTGTTACTATATTGTGATTGCACTAACGTTTGATTTACCGTAACAGTATCACTGTTTTTTACGTGTTTATTGAATCAGGGAAAAGTTCCCCTCCACTATGTGATATAAATGTTGCACTACTGTTATACCTTGCTGTTGTTAAAAGATAAACAAAACACCACGTCACTGACTTTACCTCGGGGGAAATAATAAAACAGCTGTTTATTCATTTTGGGAGTGAACAGAGTTGTCAGAACGCTGGTTTATAATCTATTAATAAAGTTTGACTGACCTATCTGACTGTTTTGTTGACATTCCCTTTAGCACAGCTCCATCTAATGGATGCATAGGTGCGCCTTATAATCCGGTGCGCCTTATATATGAACAAAGTTTTGAAATATGCCATTAATTGAAGGTGCGCCTTATAGTGCGGAAAATACGGTACACAGTTACTCTACACAGCACCGGCACTCAACAAAAACACATAATTTGCAGACTATAATTACTGGTTTGCAAAAAATATTTTTAACCCAAATAGGTGAAATTACATAATCTCCCATGGCACACCAGACTGTATCTCACGGTACACTAGTGTGCCGCGGCACAGTGGTTGAAAAACACTGCTCTATTCAACATGTTCGAAAAGAAGTAGGAAGAAGCAGAGTTTATTTAATCCTACCCCTTTTCCTTTACATAGCAGTTGCTAAAACTTTTGTTCACTTCCTGTTCTCAATTTATTGACAATATACTCCATAAGTAATAACAATAACAATAAATAAATAATAATTGGTGAAGTAAGTTATATTTCATATGGTGAGATGAGTACGTACATTGTTTGATTTCTTTGCTTAATCCATTCCATAATTTCATTCCACATACTGATATACTAAAGGTTTTTAAGTGTTGTACGAGCATACACACGTTTTAAATTAGATTTTCCTCTAAGGTTATATTTCTCCTCTTTTGTTGAGAATAACTGTTGTACATTCTTGAGTAGCAGGTTATAGTTTGCTTTGTACTTAATTTTAGCTGTTTGCAAATGCACCAAATCGTTGAATTTCAATAATTGTGATTTAATAAATAAAGGCTATGTTCTCTATGTCCAACATTATGTATTATTCTAATTGATCTTTTTTGTAACACAGTTAGTGAATGAAGGGCACACTTGTAGTTGTTTCCCCATATTTCTACACAATAACTCAGATATGGTTACACTAGCGAACAGTAAAGAATATGAAGTGATTCCTTCCCAAAGTCCTGACTTAAACGTGTGGACAATGCTGAAGAAACAAGTCCATGACAGAAAACCAACACATTTAGCTGAACTGCACCAATTTTGTCAAGAGGAGTGGTCAAAAATTCAACCAGAAGCTTGTGGATGGCTACCAAAAGTGCCTTATTGCAGTGAAACTTGCCAAAGGACATGTAACCAAATAATAACATTGCTGTATGTATACTTTTGACCCAGCAGATTTGGTCACATTTTCAGTAGACCCATAATAAATTCATAAAAGAACCAAACTTCATGAATGTTTTTTGTGACCAACAAGTATGTGCTACAATCACTCTATCACAAAAAAAAGAGTTGTAGAAATTACTGGAAACTTAAGACAGCCATGACAATATGTTCCTTACAAGTGTATGTAAACTTTTGACCATGACTGTAAGTGTTATAATGAAGGCAACACATAATCTAAGTGTCTATATTAGCTATAATAGCCTACTATCAAAATGACTATGTGTAGCAGGCTGAAGCAAATCTGCATGACAGAAATGTTGAAATGTAATATTTACTCTACAAATTTTTACAACATTAAAAACCATTAGTAAATCAGAGGCTATTCAGAAGGTGAGATAACTCCTAGAAATGACTGGCGTTTAATGGCCAAAGGTATAGATGTGTATGTTCAAGTTAAACGACACGGCAGGCTGTCTTCTTCTAATAGATATATTACAATCTTTGCAAGCTGGGTAAGGTTTACTGTGGTCTGTAACAACATGGCAGACAAATAACTATAAGAAATGCAGCCAATATTACATACAGATAATGTGTCATAAGACATGCACATATAAATTAAATACAAAAATGATAAAAGTAAAGGATATTAAATGAGCTCAAATATATCTACAAACTAGGCATAATGATGTAATATGTACATACAGCTAGCCTAAATAGCATGTTAGCATGGATTAGCTTGCAGTCATGCACTGACCAAATATGCCCGATTAGCACTCCAACAAGTCAATAACATCAACAAAGTGTGCATTCACGCACAGCAGAAAACGTTAGGTGGACAAAATGAGACAAAGAAGGAGTGGAAGATTTTACATGTAAACAAACTGTTGCCTCACAGTCCACACTATGGTGAGTTCAAGAACCGCCGAAACTAGTAGGACAAAAGGATGTTCACCAAATACTCTCATCAGTGAAGCATACACACAAACATATTAAACAGTGGGCTTTCTAACATATGGGAAGGTTTGTGACATGTTTGTCCTCAAACAAAAAACATACTAAAACAAAAACAAAAATTCACGCATCTTGTTCCATTTTCAATCCTTTTTTAAAAATGCTTCTGGGAGCCACTAGGGGGGCACTAAAGAGCCGCGGGTTGCTGACCCCCAGTCTATCTTATGTTAACATTAGTGCACAGGTGTCAATTTTAAGGCCCGGGGGCCAGAGGTGGCCCGCCACATTAATTTAAACGGCCCAGTTATGTCTGGACAAAGCAGCTTCCCGGGCACTTTTCCGGTCTTTCACAATTAGTTTTTATTTTGGGACACTTATAGGGGAACTACACTTTTTTGGGAATTTTGCTTATCGTTCACAATCATGATGAGAGACAAGAACACATGACTTTTTTTTTTTGGATCCTAAAGATGCTAAAACGCTTGCAAAATGCAGCTAATGTGGGTCACCGTTGTAGCCTTCAAAGCCCTCTAAAACAACTTCAAAAATCCTCCATCAACCTTTTATATACACACTGCATATACAGGTATATGACGTAGTAACAGACACACTCATAACAATATGTACTATGTATGCATTACCGGAACTTCTTTCCTCAGCGCTCTTATTTCCGTTTCCATAGCAACGCACTTCCGACTTCTGGCAACAAATGTGTGTTCCTACTTCAGGAAGCAAACGCGAGTTTGTTGTAATCATGGCAGACGACAAAGACGACTATTTTTGGACAAACGAGGATGCACAACCTTATATTTTTGAAGTTGAATATACAGAGGATAAACTGTTAGTTATAAAAGCGAGCACGAAGGAAGGGTGAAACGTTGGAGCAAACAGAAGCCGAGAGAGTGAGGTCGGCGAGACTTGCCGGTATAAATGTGGAACTTGTAGCCAAGCGATGCAGACATATATGGCGCGCTTACCCAAAGTCAACTTGAATAAACTGCCCCAGCCAGCTGGACCAAACAGACAACTGTCTATCGAGTGAGTCACTATAATATTGATCATGATACATGCAGCATGTCATGCTTTTCTATTACAACTACATACACTGTCGTAATATGTTGTAAGAAAACACTATATATCAGGGGTCACCAACGCGGTGCCCGCGGGCACCAGGTCGCCCGTAAGAACCAGATGAGTCGCCCGCTGGCCTGTTCTAAAAATAGCTCAAATAGCAGCACTTACCAGTGAGCTGCCTCTATTTTTTAAATTTTATTTAATTACTAGCAAGCTGGTCTCGCTTTGCGCGACATTTTTCATTCTAAGAGAGACAAAACTCAAATAGAATTTGAAAATCCAAGAAAATATTTCAAAGACTTGGTCTTCACTTGTTTAAATACATTCATTTATTTTTTTACTTTGCTTCTTATAACTTTCAGAAAGACAATTTTAGAGAAAAAATACAACCTTAAAAATGATTTTAGGATTTTTAAACACATTAACCTTTTTACCTTTTAAATTCCTTCTTCTTCTTTCCTGACAATTTAAATCAATGTTCAAGTAAATGTATTCTTTTTATTGTAAAGAATAATAAATACATTTTTTAATTTAATTCTTCATTTTAGCTTCTGTTTTTTCGACGAAGAATATTTGTGAAATATTTCTTCAAACTTATTATGATTAAAATTCAAAAACATTATTCTGTCAAATCTAGAAAATCTGTAGAATCAAATTTAAATCTTATTTCAAAGTCTTTTGAATTTCTTTTAAAATTTTTGTTCTGGAAAATCTAGAAGAAATAATGATTTGTCTTTGTTAGAAATATAGCTCGGTCCAATTTGTTATATATTCTAACAAAGTGCAGATTGGATTTTAACCTATTTAAAACATGTCATCAAAATTCTAAAATTAATCTTAATCAGGAAAAATTACTAATGATGTGCCATAAATTATTTTTTTTCTTTTTTCAAAAAGATTCGAATTAGCTAGTTTTTCTCTTCTTTTTTTCGGTTGAATTTTGAATTTTAAAGAGTTGAAATTGAAGATAAACTATGTTTCAAAATTTAATTTTCATTTTTTTTGTGTCTACGTGTCAAACTGGTAGCCCTTCGCATTAATCAGTACCCAAGAAGTAGCTCTTGGTTTCAAAAAGGTTGGTGACCCCTGCTATATATTTTACAGTAAAATTCTGGTGACTGAGTTGCTAGTTTTATTTACTTTAAAATCTACAGATTTTTTTTTCCTATAAAATCTACACAATGTTTTTACAGTTTACATTAAAATGTATATAAGATTATTAAATGCATAGACAAATTAATATTTTATTCGTGGTTACAAGCACAGCCATAACTGCGATGTGGCCCTCAATTAAAAACGGTTTTGACACCCTGCATTTGTGGTTTAACAGAACATACATGTTCAGTATTTTACAAAATTACCAATTAAAAATTACTCATCAGTCAGAAAAAATTGTCACTCATGCAAAAGAAGCAGTCCAAGAGAAGCAACAAGCAATTTGCAGTCATGTTGTTGTTATGATAGGATAGACCAGTGGCGTCCGAAGTGTGGCCCTGGGGGCCATTTGCGGCCCGCAGATAATTTGTTTAACGGCCCGCGGCACATTCTACAAATACTACTGAAAAAAAAAAGAAAAAGAGACTCAGTCTTGTCATGTTATTAATACACTGCGTGAGTCTACCTTTGTCCGTAACGTGTCTTCACAACAAAAGGTGCCTATGTTAGCCTGCTCTTGACTCCTCACCCTTGAAGTCATTGTTCCCCAGCTCTGTCGTCAGTGACATCATCACTGGTTGACTATAAGAATTACTTCACACATCTTTGTGGTCAGGTTTCTTTATTTGTACCCGAAGGTAAAATGATTGCACGGCCGGGAATTCAGAGTCCAGGATAATTACACATCCCACACAAATACAAAGGACATTAGAACCACAAACAATCGTCAGTACAAACACACTATAGAATAGTACAATATATCTCCTAATGAGCCCAATAAAAAAGTATTGTAATAAAATGCTATGACACAATGTAAGGCTGCAAGATAACCCACCATGGGGCCAAAGAAAGCTGCAAGTAGAAGCACTTTGATAAAAAAGATGAGAAACACTATTGAAATCAATAAATAACTCCTCCCGCCCCCGAGAGTTTTCAATAAAATTAAAAGTGATTTGCAAATTACTGGAAATATTAATTCATCCATTTCCTTTGTCGCTAATATGTATTTCTGATGTTTTTTTGCATATAAAACTATAATTATGACACATAACATTTGTTTTGTGTTAATATTTTTGGGTGTCTGCAATGGATGGTTATTGTATTAGTTTTCTTTCGAACATGCATATAGTTACAATTAGAGATGTCCGATAATATCGGCCTGCCTTTAAAATGTAATATCGGAAATTATCGGTATCGTTTTTTTTATTATCGGTATCATCGGTATCAGTTTTTTTTATTTATTTTTTTATTTTTTTATTTTTTTATTTTTTATTAAATCAACATAAAAAACACAATATACACTTACAATTAAAACCTCCCTTCCCTCATTCACACAAAAGGGTTGTTTCTCTCTGTTATTAATATTCTGGTTCCTACATTATATATCAATATATATCAATACAGTCTGCAAGGGATACAGTCCGTAAGCACACATGATTGTGCGTGCTGCTGATCCACTAATAGTACTAACCTTTAACTGTTAATTTTACTCATTTTCATTAATTACTAGTTTCTATGTAACTGTTTTTATATTGTTTTACTTTCTTTTTATTCAAATGTTTTTAATTTATTTATCTTATTTTATTTGATTAATATTTAAAAAAAGGACCTTATCTTCACCATACCTTGTTGTCCAAATTAGGCATAATAATGTGTTAATTCCAGGACTGTATACATCAGTATCGGTTGATATCGGTATCGGTTGATATCGGTATCGGTAATTAAAGAGTTGGACAGAAAAAAAACATTATCGGACATCCCTAGTTACAATATGGTACATCACATACTTTTTAATAACAACACGTCCGAAAAGGAGTGGGAAGAAGCAAAGCTTATTTAATCCTACCCCTTTTCCATGTCATACCAATTATCACCGTTTTAGATTTACATTATTGCTTCCGATTTCATTTGATTCAGTCTTTGTTGGAACAGATTATGAACAAAAAATGAGATAACACTGAATTTGATTTAAATTACCGTATTTTTTGGAGTATAAGTTGCACCGGAGTATAAGTCGCACCTGCCGAAAATGCATAATAAAGGAAAAAAACATATATAAGTCGCACTGGAGTATAAGTCGCATTTTTAGGGACATCTATTTGATAAAACCCAACACCAAGAATAGACATTTGAAAGGCAATTTAAAATAAATAAAGAATAGTGAACAACAGGCTGAATAAGTGTACGTTATATGACGCATAAATAACCAACTGAGAACGTGCCTGGTATGTTAACGTAACATATTATGGTAAGCGTCATTCAAATAACTATAACATATAGAACATGCTATACGTTTACCAAACAATCTGTCACTCCTAATCGCTAAATCCCATGAAATCTTATACGTCTAGTCTCTTACGTGAATGAGCTAAATAATATTATTTGATATTTTACGGTAATGTGTTAATAATTTCACACATAAGTCGCTCCTGAGTATAAGTCGCACCCCCGGCCAAACTATGAAAAAAACTGCGACTTATAGTCCGAAAAATATGGTATCCTAGAGCTGGCCATTAGTATCCAGAACACGGAACAGAAACATGGATTTTGTCTGGTGACACATTGTGGTTGTTGGGGGGACCCCAGGATGCAGAGACAGAAGTTGGCGTGCAGGTAAAAAAAAATATATATATTTTTACAGAATAAAAAAGGCAGCAGAGTGACACATGCACACTGACATAAGGCAATAAACCAGCGCTGGCAAGGAGCAACAGGTGAACCTAAATAGACTTGATTAACCAATAGAAAACAGGAGCGGTTGTAGGAATCTAAGCAGAAGGTGAAGGTGCAGCAAAACAAGGAGTTCAACAGAAAGTACTACTAAAACAAAAGCACCAGGACAGGTAATAATACTAAACACAGGAAAGTAAAGAACAAAATCCAAACTGTCATGTGGGATCGAGGCAGAAACAGCATAAATCGTTAACATCCAAACCACTGTGTCACCGTGCTGCCTGAATACTGCACAGACATGGTACATGAATGAAATATGAAGCAGCACACAGGTTTATCTAACACTACGGCTGGTGAGTGTGTTACTGCACCAACCAGCAGCCTCTGCTGTGTCATTAGATCAATACGGCAGCAATGTTTATTATCCCAGGAAGGGACAGTGGAGCCTGTACTCAGAATTTCCCAAAAGGTTTTGAACAGCTCCAGCCTGTCTGCGCACACTAATACATGGATAAAATAAAAAATATATAAAACCTTCAATATGTTCCCTTATCCTCTTCTTGTCGCTCGAGCTTGAAGTGCCACACATATCTTACTCTTATCTATTGAATTTTAGCAGACTCAGTTAGCGGATTGAGTTTTTTTTTTTTTTTTTTTAAAGGACTCGTCAGCCGTAGACGTACAAGTTTGTTACTAATTAAGCAGAGCGGACAGCTGAAGTGAAGATCTGCTTGTGACACATAACATGGAAGGTCGTGACTAAAAACCCACTTTTGGTCTGGTTAAAGCGGGGGTCAGCAACCCGTGGCTCTCGAGCCGCATACGGCTTTTTAGTGCCGCCCCAGTGGCTCCCTTGAGCATTTTTAAAAAAGGATTGAAAATGGAAAAAAGATGCAGGGAAAATAAATTTTTTGTTTTAGTATGTTTTTTGTTTGAGGACAAACCTTCCCAATTGTTAGAAAGCCCACTGTTTAATATGTTTGTGTGTGTATGCTTCACTGATGAGAGTATTTGGTGAACATCGTTTTGTCCTAATAATTTGGGCGGTTCTTGAACTCACCATAGTGTGGACTGTGACGCAACAGTTGGTTTACATGTAAAATCTTCCACTAATTCAGTGGTTCTTAACCTTGTTGGAGGTACCGAACCCCACCAGTTTCATATACGCATTCACCGAACCCTTCTTTAGTGAAAAATAAAATGTTTTTTTTTTTTCAAATTCAAGACAAAGTTATATGTTTTTTACTGGTGCACAAAACGAACCGTGCATGAACATCACCTTGTTCAAAGAATAAAACCAACACAGTGCATGAACTCACAACAAAATTACACACCTGCAAATCAGATGGAAAATTAGAGGGAATATTGTTCGGGGGTATCCATAATACGCCAATAGGGAGAAGTTTTTATTTACACGATGAGTCGGGTGCGTCTTGCCCTCCGCGGCAGAGGCTCCGTCGAACCCCTGAGGCTGACTCACCGAACCCCTAGGGTTCGATCGAACCCAGGTTAAGAACCACTGCACTAATTCTTTGTCTCATTTTGTCCACCAAAAGTTTCATGCTGTGCGTGAATGCACAAAATTGCGCTTTGTTGATGTTATTGACTTGTTGGAGTGCTAATCAGACATATTTGGTCAGTGCATGACTGCAAGCTAATCAATGCTAACATGCTATTTGGGCTAGCTGTATGTACATATTGCATGACTTTGTCTCATTTGTAGGTATAGTTGAGCTCATTTAATATCCATCCATCCATCCATTTTCTACCGCTTATTCCCTTCGGGGTCGCGGGGGGCGCTGGAGCCTATCTCAGCTACAATCGGGCGGAAGGCGGGGTACACCCTGGACAAGTCGTCACCTCATCGCAGGGCCAATTTACTTTTATCCTCTTTTTATATAATTTAGTTTTGCATGTCTCCTGACACATTATCTGTATGCAATATTGGCTGCATTTCCGATACGTGTTTGTGTGCCATGTTGTTCCAGACCACAGCAAACATTACCTAGCTTGCCAATGATTGTAATAAATCTATTAAAAGACAGCCTGCCATTTCCTTTAACTTGGACACACACATCTATACCTTTGGCCATAAAAAGCCAGTAATTTCAAGGAGTTATGTCACCTTCTGAGTAGCCTCTGATTTACTAATGTTTTCCAATGTTGTAAAAATGTGTAGAATTAATATTAAATGTCAACATTTCTGTCAAAGAAGATTTGCGTCAGCCTGCAACACATAGTCATTTTGATAGTACCCGGTAGGCTATTATAGCTAATATAGACACTTACATCAAGGGTTGACGTCATTATAAGACTTATATAAGGCTTTTCATTTTTTGCGGCTCCAGACTGATTGTTTTTATTTTGTATTTTTGGTCCAATATGGCTCTTTCAACGTTTTGGGTTGCCGACCAATGGGTTAAAGGATTTGTACACAAACAGAAATTGAATGTATGAGTTGGCACCGGATCGCCGGATGTTATGATTGGACGGCTGGTTGTCAATCAAGCTCCTCACTATGGCAACAGTTAATATTTCACTAGAAGCTTTTAGCCTTAATTATATCTAACATGCATCAAATCTGTCATTTAGAGGGGTTTTATGCAAAATAAAGCAAAAGCAACTTTTATTACCTGTTGGTACCTGTTTTTGTCTATTTGGGAAATAGACAAAAAAATTCCTGAAAAATTGAAGTCAAACCATAGGGGAGATATTTTTAAAACTATTTTGCCTTCTTCCAAACTTGCTCCAAACCAGTCTTTTGAAATTTGAGACTTCAGTGACGTATTTTGCCTTATTTACGTCATGCGGGTATCGCCATTTATGGTAGAGGTTTACCCGAAGAGCTTTGCGTGAGTCAGCCATTTTTTTTTTACAGTTTTCAGTTGTAGTCCAAAGTAAGGTTGTACGGTATACCGGTCAGTATAAGTATAGTAGCGCAATACTAATGAATCATATTCGGTACTATGCCGCCTCTAAAAAGTACCGGTCCTCCAACCCCCCGCCCCCACGTTGTCGTCACGTCGGGACATTGCTGGTTTACAAGAAGAGGAGCATGTTCGGCAGCGCACAATCACAAAGTACTTATAAGCAGTCACAGTGTGTAGACAGAAAAGGGAGAACGGACGCATTTTGGCTTAAAAACTAACGATAAAGGTGAAGCTATAACAAACCACTAATCTTTGCCTCCATGGCAACAAATAAAGTAGCGTATTTTTCGGACTATAAGTCGCAGTTTTTTTCATAGTTTGGCCGGGCTCCAGTGCGACTTATATATGTTTTTTTTCCTTCTTTATTATGCATTTTCGGCAGGTGCGACTTATACTCCAGTGCGACTTATACTCCGAAAAATACGGTAAGTTTCTTACAAGTATCATCCCTGCAGGAAGAGTAATTGCTAAACATGCTTCACTACACACCGTAGCTCACCGGCATCATTAGCGGTGACGTCGGTGAATCATGTAAACAAATGCCATTGGTGGATCTACACCTAACATCCACTGTAATGATACCAAGAACAGGAACATATCTAGTCGATGCTACTATGATTACATCAAAAAAATTTAGCATCACACAATCTTCTTTTTTTTTTTTTTAAATGTATATGTATATGTATATGTATACTGTATAATGTTTATTAACTCAGGAAATATGTCCCTGGACACATGAGGATTTTGAATATGACCAATGTATGATCCTGTAATGACTTGGTATCGGATTGATACCTAAATTTGTGGTATCATCCAAAACTAATGTAAAGTATCCAGACAACAGAAGAATAAGTGATTATTACATTTTAACAGAAGTGTAGATAGAACATGTTAAAAGAGAAAGTAAGCATATATTAACAATAAATGAACAAGTAGATTAATAATTCATTTTCTACCCTCATCATTTTGACAAAATAATAGAATGATAAATGAAACAATATGTTACTGCATATGTCAGCAGACTAAATTAGGAGCCTTTATTTGCTTACTTACTACTAAAAGACAAGTTGTCTTGTACAGTTTGTATGTTCACTATTTTATTTAAGGACAAGCTTTCAATAAGAAACATATGCTCAATGTACTGTAAGATTTTTTGCTAAAATAAAGCCAATAATGCCATTTTTTGTGGTCACCTTTATTTCGAAAACTACCGAAAAGTATTTTGGTACCGGTACCGGTACCAAAATATTGGTATTGGGACAACACTAGTCCAAAGTTGTAGTCAATAAGTCTCTATCCTCTTGTTAAAGTTAAAGTACCACTGATAGTCACACACACACTCGGTGTGGTGAAATTACCCTCCCCTTGTTCCACCCCCTGGGAGGTGAGGGGAGCAGTGAGCAGCAGCGGTGGCCGCGCTCGGGATTTAACCCCCAATTCCAACCCTTGATGCTGAGTGGGTTGGAATGGGTACCATTTTTATAGTCTTTGGTATGTCTCAGGGCGGACACTCTAACCACAAGGCCACTGAGCAGGTTGTGGGGTGGACCGGCTCGTACATGCACATGCATGCTAAAATCCTCCGCTGTTGCCATTTCTAATAAAAAGTAGAGTATAGTTCAAACTTATATCTGTCAGTAGACTCGATATAGAAGCGCTAAAAACTACAACATGGCTGAAAGGGAGAAGACGCAGTTGAAGGGGGCTTGGCCTGTAGGAGGGCTTCGGCACGTAAAAAAGACCGCCCACAAAACGGCGCATTGTTATGGGACAGTCAGAAAGCGGCTTGAAGATGGTCTGTAGAACTAAATCTATGTAAAACTTTAACTATAGCACTAAAATTAAATGTTATGTAGACCGCAAGGCAGTGTTTTAAATGTAGAAACACGTTATAATTAGAGGCCGATAAATGCGTTAAAATGTAATATCGGAAATTATCGGTATGGTTTTTTTATTATCGGTATCGTTTTTTTGTTTGTTTTTTTTGTTTGTTTTTATTAAATCAACATAAAAAACACAAGATACACTTACAACTAGTGCACCAACCCAAAAAACCTCCCTCCTCCATTTACACTCAATCACACAAAAGAGTTGTTTCTTTCTGTTATTAATATTCCGGTTCCTACATTATATATCAATATATATCAATACAATCTGCAAGGGATACAGTCCGTAAGCACACATGATTGTGCGTGCTGCTGGTCCACTAATAGTACGAACCTTTAACAGTTAATTTTACTAATTTTCATTAATTACTAGTTTCTATGTAACTGTTTTTATATTGTTTTACTTTCTTTTTTATTCAAGAAAATGATTTTAATTTATTTATCTTATTTTATTAATTTTTTTAAAAAGTACCTTATCTTCACCATACCCGGTTGTCCAAATTAGGCATAATATTGTGTTAATTCCACGACTGTATATATCGGTTGATATCGGTATCGGTTGATATCGGTATCGGTAATTAAAGAGTTGGACAATATCGGACAATATCGGAAAAAAGCCATTATCGGACATCCCTAGTCATAATATATGACACCTTTAACATGAACACACAACAATGTTCCATCAGTCAGCAAAACCTTAATTGTGAATGAAAATTATCAACACAATTGAATGAAATTTAATAAAACAAACAACCTTTCTTGTTTTCTTGTGGCCAAAAGTCAATTTTGTTCTTTGTATTTCCCCTTTCGGACTATTTTGTAAGGCTGTGCTGCTAAATTGTACATTTCTGTATTGCTTGATTGAAGTGTGTAGCTGCAGGGGAGATTGGGCTTTGTGCGATCATCAATAATAAAACCAGAACATAGCCCCGGTCTGGAAGTAAGTAAACGTTTCCTGTATTTTTTTTCCAATATTGTTTGAGGTAAATCTGTGTATAGGGGCTGGGATAAAGTGCTGCTCGCAACCTTCAAACAGCCACAGGGATTGATTGATGACTTCCCGTTGCATGAGATGAAGTCAGCAGTCCCCCTGGTGAGAAGTCGACATGATCATTTTCCAACATTACAGAAGTTTTGCTCCAGTGACAGGACAGGGCGCCGTACTGAGGATTAATATTTGTCATGTTGGCGACACTTTCTGACCTTACTGGTGCACGTCTGTTTGATAATACAAAGTGTCACTTTTGATGTGAGGAGCGAACACCTTGTTGGCCGTGAGGTGCAGATGGCAGCCTGGTGTTAAAACATCCAGGAGTGAATTTGGTGACAGAATTGGATCAGGCTTCATTTGACGGCAGCATTGTGACAGCGAGATAGTCAGAATTCAGTTTTAAAGCCGAATGAGGTCAAGCTGCTTGATTTTCTAGGACCTTCAGGATGAATGGAGATGCTTGACTCAAGCATCTCCATTCATCTTGAAGGTCCTAGAAAATCACTTTCATAACATACAGCATATACGTGTTCATTGAATTGTTTACATATACAACTCAATCCAGAGTGCTCTTCAAATTATTTGCATGTTTATTGCATTTTAGGCAAATACTAAGGCTTCTGTATTAGCATTCCATTATCATCTTGGCGAAATGCAATTTGTGCCAGCCAGGGTCCACTTGAAGTGGAGACATGAAAGCATACATTTTATTGGAACAGAATGCATTTTAACTGTATGGTGCTGCAACGGCAGACAATACATCCAAATATGAATGCCCAGTAAATTAGTACAGTTTGGAGTACAAACATGATGTTCTGGCCTCAAAACACAAACTTTTAAAATACATGATGACTTGTAAAGCATCCGAAGCAACTGTGTTATTTTTTTGTTTTGTTTTGTTTTTACCTCGTTTATTATTTTTCTGAAACCAATCCAATATAGGTATACCAAAATATTCACAAAAAAGCCATTCAAAAGGGGTCTTATTATCTAAAACACTTCCTTCTGGTCTACATAACATGCAATGGTAGTGCTTTGGTCTACATTTTGCAAAGATTATGTTTTACAGACCATCTTAAAGCCCCTTTTCAGAATGCACCATTTTGGGCACCCTCCTCCAGGCCGAGCCCCCTTCGACTGCCATGTTGTTTTTAGTGCTTCCATATAAGTTAGAACTATATGCTACTTTTTTGTTAGAAATGGCAACTATTTCCAGAATATAAGCCACCATTTTTTCCCACACTTTGAACCCCGAGGTTTGTACATTGGTGTGGCTGATTTATGGATTTTTTTCAAACGCACAAGCCTAAAATACCAGCAATACATTTTAATTGGTCACATTAAACCAGTGGTCGGCAACCCAAAAATGTTGAAAGACCTATATTGGACCAGGAATACAAAAAATAAATCTGTCTGGAGCCGCAAAAAATTAAAAGTCCTATATAAGTGTTATAATGAATACAACACATGATATGCGTGTCTGTATCAGCTATATTATTATTACTATTAGCCTTTATTTAACCAGGTAAAATCCCATTGAGATCAAAGATCTCTTTTCCAAGGGAGACCTGGCCAAGATATTAGCCTACTATCAAAATGACTATGTGCCGCAGGCTGACGCAAATATTTGTTTACAAAAATGTGGAAATGTAATATTTATTCTAGACATTTTTACATCCATCCATCCATCCATTTACTACCACCTTCGGGGTCGCGGGGGGCGCTGGAGCCTATCTCAGCTACAATCGGGCGGAATGCAGAGTACACTCTGGACGAGTCGCCAACTCATCGCAGGACATTTTTACAACATTTAAAATAAAACTCCTGGAAATTACTGGCTTGTGTCCAAGTTAAAGGAAACGGCAGGCTGTCTTCTTTTAATGGCTTTATTACAATCTTTGCAAGCTGGGTAACATTTGCTGTGGTCTGGAACAACATGGCACACAAACAACTATCAGAAATGCAGCCAATATTACATACAGATAATTTGTCATGAGACATGCAAATATAAATTGAATTAAGAGGACTAAAATGAAATTAAATTAGCTCAAATATACCAACAAGTAAGGCATAATGATGCAATATGGATACACAGCTAGCCTAAATAGCATGTTAGCATTTATTAGCTTGCAGTCATGCGACCAACAAGTCAATAATATCAACAAAGCTTAGAATGTCGGAGAAAGTTGTACATGTAAACAAACTACGATGAGTTCAAGGACCGCCAAAATTATCACTGAAGCATGTTTAATATAAACAGAGTAATTTCTAACAATTAGGAAGGTGTGTGTCATGTTGTCCTCCTACAGAAACAATATTAAAACAAAAAATAACATTTTTCCCCTCATCTTTTTCCATTTTTCATACATTTTTGAAAAAGCTCCAGGGAGCCACTAAGCCGGCACTAAAGAGCCACATGCAGCTCTAGAGCCGCGGGTTGTCGACCCCCGCATTAGACCAATGAACTTGCCGAATGGGTAACGGTGGACCAATCTAATTAAAAACGCGGTCACACAATCATTCAGTCAGCCATTCAGCGCATTGTGCACTCTCACACTCATCATGACGAAGACGCGATGAAATGCACACGACGCAGATTCCAAAGCCAAAAACGAAATATTATTTAGCGTTTTACTCTTTCGGAGTTTCACTGTGTAAATGGTGGGTTCATATCAAACCAGCCGCAAATGGCCCCCGGGCCAGACTTTTAACAATGCTCATCTAGAAGATAACCTCCACAGGAGTATTCTTTCATATTCTTTACAATACCACCAGAGAACATAGCCTCTGATACCGAAGATGACTAGTGTCATGACAACCACAGAACCAGACATGTAATTTAATGCGAATGTGTCTGGCTTTTAATTACAATGTGTACAACATAAATCTGCTCCGATGAAGGTTTACGTGTATTAAAACACAAACAAACTTGATAGCACACGCAAAGCTGAGAGAAGATGCAAATATAACCATTTAGCACTCGCAAAGTGATTTATCAAGACTGGAACTGTTCTGCAGCCGCTGTTTTGCATCTATATTTAGCATGTTTGAAATGTACGTGCAAACTGGCACAGTTACGAACAAATGGATGTGATCTGTGTCTAGATCAATATTTCTTCCAAAAAATATCTGTTTTTCAGCAGTGGTCCAAAGGGGCCGCAGCGGTACTTAGTTGTAATAAATGTTTCCACTATTTGTGGCAGTAATGACAATCGCAAACAAACAGAAGAAGTCTGGAGCTTAAGTAATAGAGAAGTTTCTTAAAGGGGAACATTATCACAATTTCAGAAGGGTTAAAACCATTAAAAATCAGTTCTCAGTGGCTTATTATATTTTTCGAAGTTTTTTTAAAATTTTTACCCATCACGCAATATCCCTAAAAAAAGCTTCAAAGTGCCTGATTTTAACCATCGTTATAAACACCTGTCCATTTTCCTGTGACGTCACATAGTGAAGCCAACACAAACAAACATGGCGGAAAGAACAGCAAGCTATAGCGACATTAGCTCGGATTCAGACTCGGATTTCAGCGGCTTAAGCGATTCAACAGATTACGAATGTATTGAAACGGATGGTTGTAGTGTGGAGGCAGGTATCGAAAACGAAATTGAATAAGAAACTGAAGCTATTGAGCCATATCGGTTTGAACCGTATGCAAGCGAAACCGACGAAAACGACACGACAGCCAGCGACACGGGAGAAAGCGAGGACAAATTCAGCGATCGCCTTCTAACCAACGATTGGTATGTGTTTGTTTGGCATTAAAGGAAACTAACAACTATGAATTAGGTTTACAGCATATGAAATACATTTGGCAACAACATGCACTTTGAGAGTGCAGACAGCCCAATTTTCATCAATTAATATATTCTGTAGACATACCCTCATCCGCGCTCTTTTCCTGAAAGCTGATCTGTCCAGTTTTGGAGTTGATGTCAGCAGGCCAGGGACGCTAGGGTCGATAGGGGGTTTAGCTCGATCGTCTGCGGGAACAAACTGCCGCCATTGCTTGCCGTGCTACTGAGGTCCTTTGTCCCTGAATTGCTCACACACTCCAGCAGATTCAATGGGGGTCTGGCGGCAGATTTCTTTGACTTTATCGTTGGAAATGCATCTGCTTTGAGTGTCGCAGGATATCCACACATTCTTGCCATCTTTATCGTAGCATAGCTTTCGTCGGTAAAGTGTGCGGAACAAACGTCCAATTTCTTGCCACTTTCGCATCTTTGGGCCACTGGTGCAACTTGAATCCGTCCCTGTTCGTGTTGTTACACCCTCCGACAACACACCGACGAGGCATGATGTCTCCAAGGTACGGAAAACAGTCGGAAAAACGGAAAATAACAGAGCTGATTTGACTCGGTGTTTGAGAAAATGGCGGATTGCTTCCCGATGTGATGTCACGTTGTGACGTCATCGCTCCGAGAGCGAATATTAGAAAGGCGTTTAATTCGCCAAAATTCACCCATTTAGAGTTCGGAAATCGGTTAAAAAAATATATGGTCTTTTTTCTGCAACATCAAGGTATATATTGACGCTTACATAGGTCTGGTGATAATGATCACCCTTTAAGAGCAAAAATGATTACTAAAGTGGCGAAAAAGTATTTTCATTGTTTTTTTTTTTGTTATTGACAGTTAGTAAGTCAAATAACATATTCAGAACTAATTTGGTCTATTTATTTTAGCACTACATAATTGTACCTAAATGTATTTTTCATCGGTTACATATGAGTCCCTTCTTATGCAGTATGTACTGCATGGTTAGTACTTATTTTTCTAATCAGCCTGACCAAAGCCTAAGGTTTATGTGTTGAATAAATCATATTTGTGATTAATGCATGGTTTTGTATCATTTCAAAGGTTGTTAACTGTATTTAGATTAGATATAACTGCTGAATGTGGTTCAAATCAAGAAAAAGATTAGTAATTCAGTGTTAATATTTGTGTAGGGCCCGGGCTCTTTAGTGGAAAAGTTGGGCTCTTAGGTCAAAAATGTAAGAACCCCTGGTTTAGATCGCACTTCAATATTGTCTAAAAAAAGTTGTACATAGTATATAAGTGTGCTGCATGTCAACATGACAAAACGCCAGGCGTTGGACCATATGATGTCATAAATGTGGAGTGGAATAGGTGTCTCCATGGTGACAGTCGGTATAAACACAAAAAAATAATTCTAATAGGGCGGTCTGTACCACTTTTGCACTTGTTATTAATTGGTGTAGATCACCTGCAACACACCCATAAATAGTGCATTATTATTTAATTATTATATATTGCACACACTATATAGAACTCGTTATTTTGATCTTAGTAGATCAGGCCCTATGAGGAAAACATATTTTACTGAACACAAAGCTGTACAGAAACACTTTGCAAACACTTTCTGTTCTTACTCCATGTCTATCAAACGTCTAATCCCTCTCTTTTTTCATTTTTTTTTTTTTCAGTTTTACTCTATAGTGGTTAACCTTTCTTTATTGTTGTATGGCAGTTGAAAATAATACAATGCTACTTTTTTTTTGAATCCTTGAAAACATTGTCTCTACTCTTTACAAAGGTTTTTTTTTGTTGCTGAGAGTCTGAGCCTGGAATAAATGCATTTTTAAAATCATTTTTGGAAAAAGATTGTGCTCCACTTTAGAGGCACCACTCTATATAGAACATTCCCCAGAGAGCCAGCGTCCTCTGCAGTGGATGCTGGTTTTCAGGAGAACATTTATTTTTTGTTCCAAGGCATCCCACCATACAACATAATACAATCTTAAGTGGCCACGGTAAGAACTGTACCAAACAATAATGCTCACATCAGCAATGAAAACATAGCTCTACATGCTATTGTTAAAAATTTAAATATTGTAAAAACATACTAAACATGAAAAGATAAAGAAATGAAATATTTGCAATCAACAAGAGGAACAAGCGGTAGAAAATGGATGGATGTAAAATAAAATAAAATAAAATCATTTTTTTATCAATTTATGATCATGATTTATGTTAGGCCAGCAAAGAAGGCCCACCACTTGTAGGAGGATACAAAAAAGCACAGCTCACCGCCAAGCTCGAGTTTTTGTACAGTACGTAAACAGGGGTGGGCATATCGATACAAATATCAACAGTAATGATACCAAGTATAGTATCAGTTTATGGTAGATACTACAGTTATTAAATTTATATATTTTAGTATCACAAAATCGTTTTTTGTCATTATTGTTTGCGTGGGCGTGGTTAAGAGGGGAGGAGTATATTTACAGCTAGAATTCACCAAGTCAAGTATTTCATATATATATGAAATACTTGACTTTCAGTGAATTCTAGCTATATATATATATATATATATATATATATATATATATAAATAAGAGAAATAATCCTTGTTGTGTGCGCAGTTGTGCACTGCGCTCTCTAAAAGCCGTAGATGTTATTGTCACATATGCATGTACAGTAGATGGCAGTATTGTCCTGTTTAAGAGTGTCACAACATTGCTGTTTACGGCAGACAAACTGCTTTACGGTAGACGAAAACGTGACTGCTGTTGTTGTGTGTTGTTGCTGCGCTGGGAGGACGTTAATGAAACTGCCTAACAATAAACCCACATAAGAAACTAAGAACTCGCCCTCGATCATTCTACAGTTGTAACGTGATTGGGCAGGCACGCTGTTTATATTGTGGGAAAGCGGACTTGAAAACAGGCTGTCGACACGTCACTCAGGTCTTGACTTGGTGAATTCTAGCTGTAAATATACTCCTCCCCTCTTAACCACGCCCCCAACCACGGCCCCCCCCCTCCACCTCCCGAAATCAGAGGTCTCAAGGTTGGCAAGTATGCCAATACTGCCCCTGTAACTACTTGATACTGGATCAATACTAACATTTTCAATATCGCGCAAAACTAATCGTAGAAACTAAAAGTATTGAAACACTAGGATCCTATTAACAGTAAATCAACTAGTAAGTTAATAGTTCTGAGAAAATAATACAACTGGTAATATGACGCTAAAGACACAATATGTTATTGCATACATCAGCAGCTAAATAAGTATCGCAATGTCGTTATCACAAGAACCTGCAATATGTATTGCGATAAACATTTTAGGCCATACCACCCATCACAAGTACCTAAGCCAGTGCTTAGCGCATCATAAAAGTTGTCCTGGCTGGTCCACCAAAATAAAGGACCACCAGGGAAGGTGATCTGAGGTTGCCATTGCAATAACATAAATTCTCTTTTTGATACTACAAGCCATTGTACCGTCAACATGATTATGATGTACAATTACTATATTTGTGTTATCCTAACATGCGAGTTAACAAGTAAACCATCACAGTAACATGACCGACTGTTCATCTTGTTACCATTTTGTTACATTGTGTGCACACACACACACACACACACACACACACACACACACACACACACACACACACACACACACACACACACACACACACGCACGCACGCACGCACGCACGCACGCACACACACACACACACACACACACACACACACACACACACACACACACACACACACACACACACACACACACACACACACACACACACACACACACACACACACACACACGGAATACATGCTTAGCTTATTGCCAGTTTATTCACCTTTGGTGCAGCAGTGAAGCAGTAAAGAGGCATCACCGCACTTCCATCTTTTATTCCCACTCTATCCTTTCATACAGATATCATCAAGTAAAAAAATAAAAGAATACCATTGTGCTCTCCCTATCTGCAGTGCACTTTCCATTAAAAGCCAAAAACTAAAGACAACAAAAGCTTTCGCTTTCTCTCGCTGGGACTAAATCTGATCAAGGGCACATCTGTGGTGCAAATACACCAATTGGAGGTCTGTGACGTCAAAACTTTGACTGACGCTGATCTCTGATATGGAAATGTCAAGAAAACCTGGTAACAAAAGAGGGAAACCATTAAAAATACCTTTTGTCATGGTATCAGAAGGGAAGCAAATGTGAACCCAAATAAGAAACTGTGACATAAAGCAAAAAAGAGTTGAGCATCTTTAGATCGAGAGCAGTAACTTTCAGCTGCAAGTGGATGTTTAACTTCTAGAGTAGCTTTACGTTGTCGAGCTGCAAGATTTTGATATTTTCATATTAAGATGTGTTTGCATACCTTAAAGGGGAACATTATCCCAATTTCAGAAGGGTTAAAACCATTACAAATCAGTTCCCAGTGGCTTATTTTATTTTTCGAAGTTTTTTTCAAAATTTTACCCATCACGCAATATCCCTAAAAAAAGCTTCAAAGTGCCTGATTTTAACCATCGTTATTTACACCCGTCCATTTTCCTGTGACGTCACAAAGTGATGCCAATACAAACAAACATGGCGCATAGAACAGCAAGCTATAGCGACATTAGCTCGGATTCAGACTCGGATTTCAGCGGCTTAAGCGATTCAACAGATTACGCATGTATTGAAACGGATGGTTGTAGTGTGGAGGCAGGTAGCGAAAATGAAATTGAAGAAGAAACTGAAGCTATTGAGCCATATCGGTTTGAACCGTATGCAAGCGAAACCGACGAAAACGACACGACAGCCAGCGACACGGGAGAAAGCGAGGACGAATTCGGCGATCGCCTTCTAACCAACGATTGGTATGTGTTTGTTTGGCATTTAAGGAAACTAACAACTATGAACTAGGTTTACAGCATATGAAATACATTTGGCAACAATATGCACTTTGAGAGTACAGACAGCCCAATTTTCATCAATTAATATATTCTGTAGACATACCCTCATGTCAGCAGGCCAGGGAAGCTAGGGTCGATATTCTTCTCTTGATCATCTTCGGGACGGTGTGAGCCAAGACATCCAGGGGGGTTTAGCTTGCTCGTCTGCGGGAACAAACTGCCGCCATGGCTTGCCGTGCTACCGAGGTCCTTTGTCCCTGAATTGCTCACACACTCCGGCAGATTCAATGGGGGTCTGGCGGCAGATTTCTTTGACTTTATCGTTGGAAATGCATCTGCTTTGAGTGTCGCAGGATATCCACACATTCTTGACATCTCTGTCGTAACATAGCTTTCGTCGGTAAAGTGTGCGGAACAAACGTCCAATTTCTTGCCACATTCGCATTTTTGGGCCACTGGTGCAACTTTAATCCGTCCCTGTTCGTGTTGTTACACCCTCCGACAACACACCGACGAGGCATGATATCTCCAAGGTACGGAAAACAGTCGAAAAAACGGAAAATAACAGAGCTGATTTGACTCTGTGTTTGAGAAAATGGCGGATTGCTTCCCGATGTGACGTCACAACGTGACGTCATCGCTCAGAGAGCGAATATTAGAAAGGCGTTTAATTCGCCAAAATTCACCCATTTAGAGTTCGGAAATCGGTTAAAAAAATATATGGTCTTTTTTCTGCAACATCAAGGTATATATTGACACTTACATAGGTCTGCTGATAATGTTCCCCTTTAATGATATATGGTTTAAATTAATTTACTTAGCGCCTAATCTACTACGATCCAAATACCATAACAAATTATGTGTACTATTAACATTACAATTGATAACTGGTGTAGAAAGCCTTATTTAAATGAGATATTTGCGTGTACTACACGGATTGCACCCTTTACTGCACGATCATGTTATCATGCACCTACATGTTCTGAAACGTGCAGCAGACACATACCACTTCTTTCTGAGCATTTTAGAAGCCGTCCTGCAGAACATCTACAACAGAACCTACTTTTTATCAGGCTGAAAGTGCGCTCATGGGAGAGGCTGGCATTAACTATTGTAAGAAGTGTTTTTCATATACAGCGTATATGAAAAATCGAAGAAAAAAACAAAAAACAAAAATCTGCAGACACTAAACACATCAAGGCAAGGCAAGGCAACTTTATTTGTATAGCGCTTTTCATACACAAGGCAGACTCAAAGTGCTTCACAGACAACAAAGTGAAATGAAAGAAAATAAAAGCAAAATTAAAATGCAGACAATAAAAATAAAAACAGTGCGGACGTTAAAAGTTAAAAGATTAAAAGATTTAGCTGAAAGCTAAGGTGAACATAAAAGTTTTCAGTCTAGTTTTAAAAGTAGTCAGAGTTGGGGAAAGTCTGACATCTTCAAGAAGTTTATTCCATCTATTTGTTTATAGTGACTGTATGATGCTCTCCCTTGATTTGCGTTTACTCTGGGAACCGCTAACAGATTGGTCTCAGCAGATCTTAGTGATCTCGAGGGCTTATATAGTGGGAGCATATCAGTGATATACTTCGGCCCTAGGCCATGTAGTGATTTATATGTGAAATCAATTCTCTGATGTACAGGGAGACAATGCAAGGATTTAAGAATTGGTGTAATGTGCTCACATTTTTTGGTCTTTGTTAGAACTCTAGCAGCAGCGTTCTGAACAAGCTGTAGCTGCCTGACAGTTTTTTTGGGAAGACCTGCACAGAGACCATTACAATAGTCTAGCCTGTTGGTAATAAATGCATGTAGAAGTTTTTCTAAGTCTTTAGCTGACATGAGCCCTCTAAGTCTTGTTACATTTTTGAGGTGATAGTAGGCCTATTTTGTTACTGATTTGATGTGACTGTCAAAATGTAAATCAGAATCTAAAATAACCCCAAGATTTCTGGCTTTATTTGAGGTTTTCAGGGACAGTGATTGAAGGTGTTGGATGACTTTAAACCTTTCTTTTGTAGCACCAAAAACAATTATCTCAGTTCAATTGAATTTGTTTTCAACACCTTAAAGGGGAACTGCACTTTTTTAGGAATGTTGCTTATTGTTCACGATCATTATGAAAGACATGACGATGGATGTGTTTTTTTTATGCATTCTAACTCATAAATAAACGTAAATAAAAGTCTGCTTAAAATGGAGCCAAAGGGTGGTCCTCTATTCCGTCCATGAAACCCAATAAATAACCATCCGAAAATCGCCAATAGTACTCCATTTTCCGTAAGTTGAATATTAACCAAGTATTAGTGATATTGTTATTTTAGCCAGACGAAGCCCAAACAAAATCTCGTTGACATGTATGACTTAAGTGTTATTATGACATTGACAATAAAAGGAATTGATTGATTGAATTGATTGATTACGCGCTAACGCAGACAAACAATTTATTGTGGCGGCGTGATCACGAGCTTGTGTGCCTATGTTTACATCATGCTTCCTTGCCCTTGGAACTTTATTGTAGATCATAAATCATGCCTTTCGCCTGGATAGCGGAAGGATGAGGACGTATTTTGACGAGTTGGTACACTTTGACAGCCAATTTAGACCCGGTAATGGCGAGAAAGACACAAAAAGACTGTTGGTTCCACCCCTCTTTTTCTTTCGCAAGGGTTACGAGTCATTCTTCATCTAAAAGGGACTATAACAAGATATCTATCAATTAACACTGTAATGACAGCAGACACTGTACAGTAAGTGATGTTTTATTTTGTATGTTGGCTCTCATGAAGTCTGCAGTGAGTAATAATCAGTGATGTTGTTGAAAAGGGTTAGGGTTTTAATGTGCCGTGTATGCTTAAAATGAGCAAAATATGTAAATATTGAATGTTATTATGGATGTGCTTGTTACTACATTACATATCGACTTACAGTGTGTATATAAAACCTTAATGGAAGTGTTTAAATGTTTTTTTTAAGGGCTTTATAGGCAGAATAGAGCGACTCATAGGCTCCATTGTAAGTGGAATTTTGATCACATGTATTTCCTATTTAGAATGCATATAAAAAAAAAAAAAATCATATTTCTGCTTCTCTTACATAAGGATTGTGAATTATAGGGAACATAAAATAAAGTGCAGTTCCCCTTTAAGTCATCCAGCAGTTATAAAATTATAAAATGATATTGCTGAATAAACAATATGCGAAATAGTTACATTTTTTACAGTCTATATATGTTGAAAAACATACATAGGACAGAGCTGTGGCGCTATCGCCCCCTTCCTCTGAGACATTTTTGAGCAAATGACAGTTTGCATATCCATTCTAGATGGACTAAATGTAGATGCAAAACAGCTTCAGTTTTAGTCTTGATAAATCACACTGCGTGTGCTGAATGATTTTTTTTTTTTGTGAGTTTTCTCCTCCAAGTGTTGTGGGCGTTCTGATGATCAGCTTATATTCTGCATATTCATGAAGACATATCCTTATTCTGTTCACTTAAGAGACCGAATCCTCTGCGCACAATCTTAGCGGATCAGGCCATAATTGTATGAGGTGAAACGCTCATCTCCCTTATGCTATCGAACTGGCCTCCCCCTCTCAACATGACTCTCGGAACATTTGCTTTGGCACTAGCTTGCTGAGTTTGCAAGCTATCACCAGTGCTAGGACGCCCGCTCTGACAAGGTTAAGTGAGCAACATTGACGTGACATGCAAATACCGCCACAACATACAACACTGAGCTAATGCCACTGCTGCAAACAAGTACACTTATGGCGAAATCCCCCAGTGTGTATTTGTGTTCTGATTCAGAAGATTGACTTTTGGGTATACAGTATTGGATTGTAGGGATGGGCGCATTAATCAATTAAATAAGGGATTCTTAACCTTTCTGACCTCGGGCCCCAACGGGAGTCACTAAAATATTCACACTGAATTAGTCATTTTACTTTAGATTTTAATCGTATTCAGTAAATATAACTAAACTACTTACAGTTTAAGAGGATGAAATGATATGAAACCATGTATTCATCACAAAGATTATTATCAAAGCTTAGGTCAGGTTGAATTAAAAAAAAAAAAAAATACTAATGAAATACATTGCAAAAGAACTTCATCAAATTATTTACTGCTAAAATAGATACACCAAATTAATAACAAATAATAATAAATATGTTTCTTAACTAAACTGTCAATAAAATTTAAGTGCAAAATAAAAGTGCAGCTTCAACAGTCATAATTTTCACGCTTAAAGGGGAACTGCACTTTTTTTCCGTTCACAATCATTTGAAAGACAGGACGACAGATGTTTTTTTTATGTTTTTTTTAATGCATCCTAAATATTAAATAAACATGAATAAAAGTCTGCTACCAGCGGAGCTGCACTATTCTGCCCATAATGCTTAAACTATATAATACTTTTTCGCACACTTTTGGCATTTTCTCGATGAGCTTCAAGAGGTTTCACTTCACAGGTGTGCTTGACACTCATGGAGAGAATGCCAAGAGTGTGCAAAGCAGTAATCAGAGCAAAGGGTGGCTGTATTGAAGAAACTCGAATATAAAACATGTTTTCAGTTATTTAACCTTTTTTTGTTATGTTTTTTGTGTGTTTTGATGCCTTCAGTTACGATCTAAAATTTAAATTGTCATCAAAATAAAGAAAACGCATCTGGTATTTTTATTTTATTTTTTTGTCATAAAAAAATACAATTATGTGTGCTTACGGACTGTATCCCTGCAGACTGTATTGATATATATTGATATATATTGTAGGAATCAGAAATATTAAGAACAGAAAGAAACAACCCTTTTGTGCAAATGAGTGTGAATTTGTGTAAATGGGGGAGGGAGGTTTTTTGGATTGGTGCACTGTTGATTTAATAAAAAATAAAAAATAATTTTTATTTTTTTATTTTATTTTATTTTATTTTATTTTTATTTTTTTTGTGTGTGTCCTGTCCAGCTTCTCAGGCAAATCAGATAGTTGATGTAGATGCCCATGTCGGCTGTTCAGATTTACTTTACAAAAGAGAAGTGTAGGATACTTCTCTTGTTGCCTTATTTGTATTTGACTTTATTAAATGTATTTATATTATCATTTAGTGCAGCCGGGCCGGAGCAGGAGGGGATAGAAAGAGAAAAAAAAAGAAGACAGAGGGGGAAATTGTGGGGACAAGAGGGGGATTAGACAGAGAGACAACAACAACAACAGCAAACAACAACAACAACAACGATAGAGCAACATCAGCAAATATGACATGTACAAATATGATGGTAAAAGTAATAGCAAATAAGCAGTTAGCGAAAAATAAAAAATAATACAGAAATGACAATGAGCATTATTACACTACAAATGGATCAATACAAATACCAATAGAAATAGCGCTATTGATAATGAACAATACCAATAATTTACCTTTATTATCAACAATACAGTTGTTTAAATGCAACAATACATATACGTAATGATAACTTGAGATACGAAAGAATGCAGAAAAATGGAGGGGGAGAAAGAGAAGCAACCTACATTAACCTTGTAGATTGTTATAGTCACAATAGGTTAAGCTTTGTCAGTGTGCCATGTGTTACACCCAGTTTACCCTAGGGCAACAACGTTAATATATGTTTGATGAAACGTGATTATGTGCATGAGTGTAAGTATGCATATGTACTTGTATATGTACAGAATGTGTATATGTGTTTGTACAATGAATGTATATGTACAGAATGTGTATATGTGTTTGTACAGTGAATGTATATGTACAGTATGTGTATGTGTATGTTTGTATATTGAATGTGCGTGTGGATGTACGAACATTAGGTAGGTAAATATGTACTGTATTTGTGTATGTATGTGGGAGCGTAGGTACCTATGTACGTATGTGAGCATATGTGAATTTGCATGTACAATACATTCGACTCCCAGAGTGCGTGGGAGCCAGAGCACGGCCCCATCACCCCCGAGAGCCCAACCCACAAACAGGAGGCGTGGTGCCCAGGGAACCAGGGACCACCGCCCCCACGCAGCCAAGCCGGCCAGCGACAGGAACCCCAGAGCCCGACCCACCGTACCGCCCACAAGGGCCAGCAGCAGGCTGCAGACAGACGCACCCGGCAGAGGACAGGGCACGAGAAAAGCAGGGGACAGCCAGACCCCAAGCCAGCGAGAGACCACACCCCACACGGGCAGAAAGGCGAGACGCCCCGCCCGAGGGACCCAGAGACTCCCCGCAACCGGACGGGAAGACCGCCCCCGTCCCACCGGCAACCGGGCCCCCACGAGCCCACCCCCCACCCCCGGAGAGCGCGGCGAGGCCAGCCCCCGGCCACCCCACCCAAATCGGCCGCCGCAGGACCACCCAGGCACAGGGCCACGGGAACCACCCACCCCACCCGCAGGGACCCCAACGATGGAGATGGAACAACCAGCAACCGCCCCGCCGAGCCCCCCCCCCCTGAGGAAGGGGGAAAATTAAAAAATAATATTAATAAAATATATTAAAAATAAATAAATAAATAAATTAATTAATTAAAAAAAAAGAATTAAAAGAAGATCACAGACATGCTGACAAACAAGGTCACTACCCCAGCAACTGGCCGACTCGCAGCACCTCGGAATACCTTGCAGCACCAAGCTACCACAATAGACGCAGGGACTAGGCCCAACAGGCCCCGACCAAGATGGGCACCCGGAAGGGATGGACAGCGGGACCCAGGAGCTCCAGACACGCAGTTCGGATGCAGTAGCCTGAGGCGTCGACCCCCGTCTGACAGGCAGGCCCAGAGCGTACCCCCAGAAATATACATACATACATACATATATACATACACATACACACATACATGTTTACATACCCACACATACACATATATACATATACATACACATATGTACACATACACATATATATACATACATACATACACACACATATACATACATATACACAGTTCGTCAGCCCCGACAGCCATCACGTGCGCGCGCTGCCACCAGTCACAACATCAGCCACACCCCTGCACCAGACCCAGCAGCCACGGGCGCCCACACCACAAACAAACGGCAGCAGAAACAGCAGCCGCAATAACCCCAGACAGCCAGCACCAGCCAATCAAATCAAAGCGATCAAAAAAAAAACTGCGACCAGCAACCACACGCCACCAGGACCACGGAGACCAGCCGGCGCCAGCCCGCCAGTCAGCCCGAACGCCAACACGCAAACAAGAGACACCAACACCCCCCCCAACCAAAAGGCCCCCCACCCCAACCCAAACCCGCACAAACACACCACCGCCCAAACAACCGAGACACAGCATCCAGACCAGACACGGGGGCTGCGCCGCCACCACATCAAGTCACCAACAGAGACCCCACAGCGCAAGGTCGGGCCACACGGGCACGAACCCCACCCAACAGGAAGTGAGACCCGCGCGACGCCACACACAAATAAATAATACGATTTAAAAAAATAAAAATAAAAAATAAAAAATAAAAAAATAAATAAAAATAAAAATAAAAATAAAAATTAAAAAATAAAATAAAATAAAAATAAGTAAATAATAAAAATAAAAATAATAAATACATTAAAAATAAAAAATATATATAACAATAATAAATGAATAAAAGTCTGGCAGGCCACCAGACCGCAGTCCCCGCCGGCCGACGAGGCAATGAGGGGTGCGCCGAACCCCAAACCCCCCATGCATGTGTACAAAGCCCCCAGAGTGTCTACTGTGTAGTTAAAATTAGGAGGTCAGCCGTTACAGCCGACCTCCAGTCCCTATTGATGTGTGTACTGTAGCGTGAGTGAGATATGTATGCTTGTGGGAACTAATAATGCGTTAAAATTGGGGGACATCAAGGTCATGGTGGGTCCCAACCAAGCCAAGCCCCCCAAATCCTAAGTGTCTAATATGCAGCTAAGATTGAGGGATGGACGAGCAGGGAACAAGACAGGAGGACTGGAGCCCCATTGGAGGCATCCTCAACCCCCCGCCATGCCTCCCCGCAGGACAATCCCCAAAGTCCTATATATGTGTGACTGTGTGCGCTATAAGTAGGAGGAGTAGAGGGCCCGGACATCCCCCCAGTCCACGCGGCCGACAACCAGGAACTACGGCCAGGAGGCCGCCACCCCCCGCCACAGCCCGTGACCCACACCAGACCACTTTAACGTGACGCCACGCGAGCCCTCCCCCCGCCAAACAAAGCCAGCCCCCGCCCGCCCCAACCCAACCCTGCAGAGCCCATACCGGCAACCAAACGCAGAAAAACCGCACAGCCCCCACGCCCAATGCAAACACCGCATCCCGGCCATCCACACAGCAACGTGCCCATACGAGTCCCGGCCAGGGGAAGGAGCCCCCCAACGGGGGAAGAAGCCAATGCATCCCGCCTGCCCGCCAGCCCCCAAACCAGCCGGCAAGCCAACGCCAGCCAGCCCCACAACCCCACAAGCGCACAGACACCAGCCACAGTCCCCCAACCACTCCAAAAAAAACTTCTTTTTTAAAATTTCTTGTGCGGAATAAAAAATAAAAATTATTTTTTTAAAAACACATTTTTTTTTAATTTCTTGTGCGGCCCGGCACCAATCGATCCATGGACCGGTACCGGGCCGCAGCCCGGTGGTTGGGGATCACTGCCTTAAAGCACTGTTTTTCAACTTTTTTTGAGCCAAGGCACATTTTTTTCATTGAAAAAATCCAGGGGGACACTAACACATCCTCGTCGCCATTATTGTGTGCCAAACTTGTCACTTATTAGCAATCAAAGCTTAATAATACACCAAAAGAAAGCGCATTGTCTTTTTCTGCCTTTTATTCCCGGTCTTACTTTTTCCACTTCCAGGTGTCCAACAAACAACACATGTCATCATATCCTGTGTCCCGCCCTTAAGTTCCCCTGACAATGGCTCCGGTATTGTCCTGTGACCCGAGTAACCAATACATGACAGACACCACCAGCAGAAAACCTTTAAAACGAAACTCAATAGTATATATTGACAATATAAAGTTGTTCTCATCAAATACCTGACGCAATTGTTCCATAACCATCATTAATCCTCTTGTCTCAAAGTAGGCTTACGAAGCGATGAGCTACCTGCTGCCACCTAATGGTAAGGAAGAGTATTACATGGTTACTCTGCTGATCTCCAGACAGCACAGACACTCTACAACTGTCATGTATGTGTAATCATGTTTTGTTTTAGTCATGTTTTGTTTTGTTTAGTTATTGGACTCTTTAGTTTCTGGCTTTTCAATCCCTTGTCTTGTTTCCATGATTACCCATTAGTTTCACCTGTTCCACGTTTGGACTCATTGTGCACTCTTGTTTGTCACCATTAGTTTTCACCTGTCACGTCACGCACCTGTTTCATGTCTATAGTATTTAAGTTCATTGTTTTCAGTTTGTCGTTCTGGTGACATCCCGCATTTATGCTTCTGCACATTCCTGACACTTTTTTCATGTCCATCGTTCATGCTGCTCCTTTAGTCCATGCCAAGTAAGTTTTGTTTATTAATGCCACTGTTAGTGTTTTTTTTGTTGTTGTTCATAGTTTCTGCCTTTGTGCAAGTATTTGTTTTCATAGCCAAGTTGTTTCTCCGCCACTGTGCGCGCTTTTCGTTTGTACTTTTTTTTTGTAGTTATAGTGTTTAAATAAATCATGTATTCACCTTCACGCCACATCTGGTCCAAATCTTTTGCACTTCGGGAGAACAAACTACGCCACAGTCCTAGTCATGACAACAACGGCTCATTGACGAAGGTCCTGGGTTCGATCCTGGGCTCGGGATCTTTCTGTGTGGAGTTTGCATGTTCTCCCCGTGACTGCATGGGTTCCCTCCGGGTACTCCGGCTTCCTCCCACCTCCAAATACATGCACCTGGGGATAGGTTGATTGGCAACACTAAATTGGCCCTAGTGTGTGAATGTGAGTGTGAATGTTGTCTGTCTATCTGTGTTGGCCCTGTGATGAGGTCACGAATGCAGCTGAGATCGGCTCCATCACCCCCCGCGACAAGCGGTATAAAATGGATGGATGGGCGGGTTTGCAAAAAATATTTTTCCGACCAATTAGGTGAAATTGCATAATCTCCCACGGCACACCACACAATATCTCACGCTACACTAGTGTGCCGCGGCACAGTGGTTGAAAAACACTGCCTTAGATAACCAAAACAATATGCCAATAGTAGAAAAAACATTTGACTTGCCGTAAAGCCATTTTAAGTAATACATGCATTTGAGCAAATCCCATTTTCTCAACATAGATTTCAGATATCCAACCATGCTTGCATTACAGTTATTTAAATTTAAAAGATGGAGCTCATCTTGCATCTTGAGTCTCAGTTCAGTTGGATCTGTGTTTACGTGTGGCCTGTTTGGCTTGAAGCCAGCCTGAAGCTGCAGCAGATGCTACTCACCACTCCTCATGTGAATTATTGATCAGTTTTGATTTGACATGATGTCATATATGGAGGCTTCAACTACAAACTCATTTACATGAAAGTTGCAGGTCAAAGCTCCAAATCCCTTGTTAAAGCACGATAAAAAAAATGGTGTAGCTTTGTCTCATTTCCTTGCGTAACTTCAATGAAATTGTACAGCAAATGCTTCATTCTTCTCTCTAAGCAGCTCAGCGAGTAAATCCTTGTCCAAACACTTAACTCCAAGGCATGAGTCTTGGCACTGCAGTTAAAACTAAAGAACAACACACAAAGACTACAGTTTGTACTGTACCAGGCAGGAAAACAGCTAAAAGAAAAAAGGCCACTAAACGAGGAGCTATTTAGAGATGTGTTTAAAGTGTGGGCGACATGCCGTTAATCCCGACGTGGCAAATTTCAGATTAGTGAAACCGCTTTAACGTCATTTTAAGGATAATCTGTGAAGGAACAGGACTTAAACAAATCAAGAAGATACTCATTTGGCTTCCCTTTTTGTGGTTTACATGGATTTAATATACTAGAAATATCAAATGGCAAGGGAAGTGTGGAAGCGCTAGAGCTGGATTGGAACGTCATTCTGAACTTTACGTTCTCAACCCTACTTTTACGCCACTTTGAGCCATTTAAATGCTGGAATTAACATGAGTTTAGTAGGGCTGGAATGGTGATTAACCTTTACAAAACGTTCAATAAAGGTCATTATGAAATTGAGCGTAGCCTTCCAAATAATGAATTTGAATACACTTTTGACTGGGTGGATTTTCTCATGTTCTTTAAAAGTTAAAGCTAAGGACAACTATTTACTTTTGTTATGCAAACCTCAAAACCAGTGAAGTTGGCACGTTGTGTAAATCATAAATAAAAACAAAATGCAGTGGATTGCAAATCCTTTTCAACCTATATTAAATTGAATAGACTGCAAAGACAAGATACTTAACGTTCGAACTGAAAATCTTTGTTATTTTTTTGCAAATATTAGCTCATTTGGAATTTGATGCCTGCAACATGTTTCAAAAAAGCTGGCACAAGTGGCAAAAAAGACTGAGAAAGTTGAGGAATTCTCATCAAACACTTATTTGAAACATCCCACAGGTGAACAGGCTAATTGGGAACAGTTGGGTGCCATGATTGGGTATAAACGCAGCTTCCATGAAATGCTCAGTCATTCACAAACAAGGATGGAGGCGAGGGTCACCACTTTGTGAACAAATTTGTGAGCAAATTGTCCAACAGTTTAAGAACAACATTTCTCAACCAGCTATTGCAAGGAATTGAGGGATTTCAACATCTACGGTCCGTAACATCATCAAAAGGTTCAGAGAATCTGGATAAATCACTGCACGTAAGAGATGATATTATGGACTTTCGATCCCTTAGGCAGTACTGCATCAAAAAGTGACATCAGTGTGTAAAGGATATCACCACATGGGCTCAGGAACACTTCAGTAAACCACTGTCAGTAACTACAGTTTGTCGCGACATCTGTAAGTGCAAGTTTAAAATTCTACTATGCAAAGCGAAAGCCATTTATCAACAACACCCAGAAACGCTGCCGGCTTCGCTGGCCCCGAGTTCATCGAAGATGGACTGATGCAAAGTGGAAAAGTGTTCTGTGGTCTGACAAGTCCACATTTCAAATTGTTTTTGGAAAAGAACCATCCGGATTGTTATAGGCGCAAAGTTCAAAAGCCAGCATCTGTGATTGTATGGGGGTGTATTAGTGCCCAAGTCATGGGTAACTTACACATCTGTGAAGGCACCATTAATGCTGAAAGGTACATACAGGTTTTGGAGCAACATATGTTGCCATCCAAGCAACGTTATCATGGACGCCCCTGCTTATTTCAGCAAGACAATGCCTAGCCACGTGTTACAACAGCGTGGCTTCATAGTATAGCACTGGGATCCAATCTTCTTAAATGTCTTTATATTTATTTTTTTAACACAAAACAAGATATAAAATAAAAACATTAATTAAGAACTAATAACAAAATAAGTAAATACATGTTTGCGCATGTGGAATAACGCATGGAGATCGTAATTTTCGCTTTTTCCTGTTCAGATTACAGCCTGGTAGCAGTCTCCTTTGTTTTTGCACTCAAGGTTGATGTCTTTCATGATGCCATGGACACAGTAGCATTGGTAGATGGTATAAAGTACTGTAGTAGCGAGTTCAAAAAGGTGACTGCTCACGGAGTGTCATCTGCCGTTACTCGATAAAGAAGCGGAAATGACACCGTGCAGTTGTTGTTTTAAACATAGAACCATATTTTCCGGACTGTAACGCATACTTAAAATCCTTTTTTTCCCTCAAAATTTAACAGTGCGCCTTATAACCGGGTGCAAGGGCGTAAGGAATAAGTTTGGTCGAGTTTACCCACCTCGAAGCTATTTTATTTGGTACATGGTGTAATGATAAGTGTGAACAGTAGATGGCAGTCAAACATAAGAGATAAGTGTAGGCTGCACTATGATGGGTCTCAAGTAAACAACACCAACATTTTAAATGTTCCATTTAAAATATAAAACATTACACACGGTGTTAAAAAAATCTATCAAAACGTTTTAGTACGACTTTGGTAAGCTATGAAGCTATGAAAGATTGTCGGTGCATTAAACATTTGAGTATTATTATGGTGTGTGTATAAGGTAAGACATATTATCTGGCATTTTTTCCGCGATATGATACAAAAGCAACTTTTCGTACCTGCTGATCTGTATTTGGGATCTGCGTAAATCCTGAAAAATTGCGCGCATCCGCTTTTGTAGTCCGTGTCGACCCCGTAGTCGATAAGCTTCTTCTTTTTCTCTATCTTCTTGTTATATGACATTCATCCTACGCTGTTGCCATTTTGTAATACAAAGTAGTGTAAAGTTCTTACTTATATCTGTCAGTAAACTCGCCATGAAAGTGCTAAAACATACCGGGGTAGTGAGTGTACATTATTCACCCAAGGAACTTTAGTTATTAGACAGTTTTTCAAGGGACACATTTTCGGTGTTGTTGTTTTCGGGTGAGGAGATGCTGCTCCTTTATTGATTTAAGTAAAGTCTGAATGTCATTAAAACAGTTAGCTCCATCATTTGACACTTCTTCCACCCCCGTCCTTGCACGCTACACCGCTACAACAAAGATGACGGGGAGAAGACGCTGCCGAAGGTGAGCCACGTTAATAAGACCGCCCACAAAACGGCGCATCCGGAAGCGACTGTCAGAAAGCGGCTTGAAGATGATCTCTAAAACATAATCTATGCAGCATTTTGACCAAAGAACCACCATTACATGTTATGTAGACCACAAGGAAGTGTTTTAAAAATGTTTTTAATACTAATAATATGACTCCTTCAATGCACCCTATAATCCGGTGCGCCTAATATATGAAAAACAAGTTTTTGGGATCCACCACAGTAAGCCACGACATTTATGTATAATGTCCCGCTGGGTAGCAACTTTAAAAAGTTTTTTTTGAAAGTGTTGTGAATGTGGAGCGCTGGGACGAATGTCCGCGTGTGCCCAACAGAAATGAGGCAGCCAGCTGGGCAGGAAGAACACTCTCCATGGCAACGCTGCTGGAACTTTCAATCATTGAGAAATGTTTCTCTGCTTGCGTCAAACCCGGTCGATGTCGCGCCCCCCGAGAGCCGTATACTCCACCCTGATTGGTCGGTTTGTTGAGCTCCACAAAGAACACTGTAAAGTGCCATTCTTATAAACCGTGCGGGCCGCACTGACATTAACGTGGGGGCCCCAAAATATCGTCTCGGGGGCCGCGATTCAAACTTCTTCTAGTTGATGACGAAAGAACAATTTCAACAAAAGAAGTAATTTCAGTGTGCTTGTTTTCAAGAAGTACACAATCATATTAAACAGTCAAATACAAATATTAAACCAATGTTTTCATTGTGAGACTTAAAAGAGGCATTCTTATAAGATTCTAAAATATTTATTTAAAAAACAACAACAAAGAAAAATCATCGTTTTCTTGCAAATATGTTTATAATTTTTCAAAAATGTAATTAAAACATCCCTCCCCCCACTCATAAATCAAGAATGCTAATTTTTGTAAGGTAAAATAACTTTTTCCTCTGAAAAAAAATACAACAATAAATTCCTGTTACCCTTTTCACTAAAAAAAAAAGTTTTTGCTACAAAATTTATTACTTTTTTCTTATATTATTGCAAATTAATAGCTTCTCCTTGACATTTGCTCTTGAGTTTTTCCTGATCGTTTGAGCTTTTAATGCAGGGTCCCTAAACTTTTTGACTCGGGGGTCACATTGGGTTAAAACAATTTGGCCGAGGGACGGGCAGTATACAGTATATATATATATATATATATATATATATATATATATATATATATATATATATATATATATATATATATATAAATAAGTATATATAAGTGGATGATACATTGCATGGATCATGTTTTGCTTGGTTTAGGATTTCCTTAGTTGTTGATTTAGATTAGGTTTGTTTTCGTTGTTACCATGGGTGCTGGTTATTGTCACCTGCCTCTGATTAGTGGTCGGGACGCTCACCTGCTCCCGGTCACTAATCAGAGAGCTATTTATTCCTGCCTCTCGCCACACTCTGCCTGGCTGTTTTATTTGCGACATACAACAGTTACGTTGACTGAACTTGAGTCTTGCTCTTTTGTTTGGTTAGTCAGTTGTTTAGCTTGCCGTGCAATCGGCATCTATTTGGAATAAATAATTCTTCCTACCTGCATGCTGCTTCCGGATGTCCATTTGCATCTTGGGGAAACGACCTGCGCATAACCATGCGACCCCGGCGTAGCACAAAGCTGAGAAACTATTTTTGGCGGCCCCTTAGAGGGCACTTGCTGCCCAACAGTAAGCCCAGGCCTGATGGTTAAACACTGGTTTAGAGAATGAACAAGTAAAACAATGTTTGTTTTTTTGCACACATTTTGTGTGCAAATAAGGCGTATTTTGTTAGATACGTTAGAATCCTGTGCTTTTTGGGGGTGAAGGTTAAAGAGAACACTTAAGGCATTAGTAACAAATTCATAAAATCACAAGTTGATGCAATGTTAGTGAAGAAAATTAGCCTCAAGCCAATCGCAACTTTTTCTGGAACTTTTGGAAAACAAAGCTGCCGTGAAATCAGGTTTGTTTTTTTAGGCTGCAACAATAAAAAATAAAAAACTTAGGAAGTCTTCCAGGGATTGATTGACGGCAAACATGGACTTTATACTAAATAAAGCAACACGTTAGATTAAATGTTCATTTTTTCAAATTGTTTTCCAGAAACAATAGTACTGCCACTCAAACACTGTTGGTTGGTAATCTCAGGATGCTTGAGTTTAAAAGTAGAGTATACCATCCATCTATTTTCTACCCGTTATCCTGTTCAGGGTTGCAGGAAAGCTGGAGCTTATCCCAGCTGACTTTGGGTGAAAGACACTTGGAGAGCGCGGACCTCCGCCAGGCACTACCTCCTAAAAGTAAAAATGTCCTGAATTCAGACGGTGATCCAGATCACCCCACAAAATGTAACACACACACACACATAGAAGCATATACGTGAGGTCACTTAGAAATTATCCAGGACAGGCCTGAAATCTAATCAGTTGATCCTCATCTCATTTCAAATATTTCGGAAAGTTTAATGGAAATCCACCCAAAATGTTTTGCGTTATGTTTCTAACTAACCAACGGACAAACCATCGGCAATCACTATATAACTTCCTGGCGGAGATAACAATAATTACTTTCATATGCCTTATAAACCTTATATACAGGATCCAGTAAAGGAGGAGAGTCCCAGGTATGACAGCTGCCTCACAGCTTCTAGCAGTTTCCACAAGGTCTGACACTGGCTCGGCATCAATCATTGCTTCGGGCAACAAAAAAATTAAAACTCAACGTTCTCACAGAGTACTCTAGCTTTCTTTGAAACAACATGGCTGACAGATGGTGTGTTTCCCCTTCATAATGGGTCTCAGAGAGCGTCTCTTATTCCAATCAGACCAGTCGACTGTGTACAAACAATAATCACCCCGCAGAGTCATTCTGCAGCACTCTGATGAAAATGACTGGGTGTGGATCATAAAATAACGTAGGTTGGAGACGGTGGCTTTGTTGAAAGTCAGACTCGCACTGAGTTGTATTTTTGCTGGTTCAAAAATAGACTGGCGGCCCTCAAACAGTAGAACAGAGGACACGATGTGCACGATCCGCATGTTTTCAAATGTTAAATTCAAACACGATCTTTCAACACAAAGCTGGTCATGTAGATTTCTGCAACATGGTGTGATACGTTGACACATTAAGATTCAATGAGAAGTCATGGGCTTTCGGCCTGATCTGCTAGGATCCCTAACATGCACTAAATAGCGTGTACAAACTATAAAAGTGCATGTACTATTAGTGGGCATGTTGTGGGGGATCTACTAACACCGCATTTATAATTGATATTAAGTGCAAAATTGGTGCAGACCACCCTATTTAAATGCGAATTTTGTTGTTATTACTTTCTTGGCATCATGTGCCAATTTGTGGTATTTTATGTTGTGGAAGCACATAACTGTAATCTGTTCCACCTTTTCTCGGCAACATTTTACTTTTAATTTCTAATTCATGTATTTTTGAGATATTTACATTATATTTATATATTAATGACGTGCCAGTGCTGTGCCAAAAACACCAGTAATAACTGCGATGGTGGGCTGGAATGATCCAGTCACAAGAAAATGCATGTTGCAAGAAGTCTTTTTATACAGGAGAAATTTCAATCATATGTCTATGTCACCAATCAGCCCCTAAAGAGCCTGCATTGCCTCAGACTGGAATTCTCTGCAGAGAGTAGTGAGTGCGGCGGAACAGAGCATCAGGACTCCTCTTCCTCCTAATCGGGAGATCGCAAAAAGCCGCTGCCTGACCAGGGCTCATAAAATCAGTAAAGACTCCCCCCACCCCCACCGAGGACTGTTTTCACTGCTGGACTCTGGAAAGAGGTTCCGCAGCCTCCGTGGCAGAACCTCCAGGTTCTGTAAGAGTTTGTTCCCTGAGGCCATAAGACTCTTAAACGCATCATAACAATCCCCTCAATTCCCCCCCAAAATGGATTAACTCACTGGACTATAAAGACAATAAAACATACATCCATAAACGTGGATGCATATGCAAAAGTGCAATATATTTATTTGTACAGTAATCTATGTATTTATATCTGCATGTTATTGCTCTTTTATCCTGCACTAACACGAGCTAATGCAACCAAATGTTGTTCTTATCTGTACTGTAAAGTTCAAATTTGAATGACAATAAAGGAAGTCTAAGTCTAAAGTCACGCAGTAGCTATACAATTATAAAATGACATTGCTGAATAGACGCCGTGCCTGCTCTTTTTATTTCTGACAGTCCAAATATGTTGACACAGACCCGGATGGACTTCTCTCTCTCTCTTTCTGTCTCTCTCTCTGTCTCTCTCTCTCTCTCTCTCTCTCTCTCTCTCTCTCTCTCTCTCTCTCTCTCTCTCACTCTCTCTCTCTCTCTCTTTCTCTCTCCATCTTCTGTCTTTGCAGCACAATCGCCTCTTTCTCACAACCATTCGTGCATAACTGTGCCAATTTGCACATATCTTCCAAACATGCTAAATATAAACGCAAAACGGCGGCAGCAAAACACTCACAAGCTTGATTAATCACACCTTGAGCGCTAAATTCATCCTGAAGACATTCAGCAGCTATACATTTATATTGCCAAATAGACATACCGTATATTACCAAATAGTAGCCCGGGCGTTTATTTCACAAAATCGATTTTGGAGACAGGCGTTTAAAAGAAGCAGGCGGTTATTTGCACAAGGCTTTTATTTATTTTTGCACCAGCCTGCACCAGGCCATTATTTGGTTACAATGGTTACTGTCCAGTATTTTTTTTTTCGTCCAAAAAACTTTAAATGTAAAAACTATTGTAAACATACAAACAAAAGACAAGAGATCAACATGAGGTAGGCTATCAAAAGACAAGAGATCAACATGGCAGTAGTGCAACAATTGTCAAATAGAATACCAATACTAAAAATAAATAAACTTTTTAAATAAAGCAGCCTACCGAGAAAAATAAAATTATGGTACCAAGTACTCAAGTATAAAATCCACCATCAAAACAGAACAATAATACTGTCACTTAAATAAAATAAAGGCTACAGTACTCCAAGTTTAAATAAAGCAGCATACAGGAAAAATAAAATTATGGTACCAAGTACTCTATGAAACCATCAAAACAATAATACTGCAGCAAACGCAACCCCAGTAGCATTTTAATCTAAATTATGCAAATAACAGCCCATGGGCGGCTATTTGGACATAGGCGGTTATTAGGAAGAGGCGGTTAATTCACAAAATGGGGTCAGACCCCGGGCGGCTATTTGGACATGGGCGGTTATTTGCCCAAGGGCGTTTATTTGGTAATATACGGTATGTGTAATATTTTTTTAAATTTTTGACAGTCACACATACAAAGGATAGCGCTGCAGCTCATTTAGGAGACAAAACGCTGCGTACGAGCTTAGTAGAATAGCTTTGTGCGCGTCCTCAAGTTTGCAAATGTTTTGATTGACGCAAACCTTAAGTAGACCAGTTTCAGAGAGTCCGTGTTTCCAGAGCGTCACTGAATGCACTACACTGCTACAGTAAGTAAACAATCGAGGGTAATATGGCGCTATCAATCAATCAATGAAAGATAGCCCTTCACACAATTGTCTCAAAGGGAGCTTGCCCTCATCGCCATCAAACAGTCTTCGATAAAGGCAAAATGGATTTTAAATGTTCATTTATCCATTACATTTATTTTTATGACCGTATTTTTCGGACCATAGGGCGCACCGGATTAAAAGGCGCATTAAAAGGGTCATATTATGATTCTAAATTGAAAAACACTATCTTTTTGGTCTACATAACATGTAATGGTGGTTCTTTGGTCAAAATGTTGCTTAGGTTATGTTTTACAGACCATTTTCAAGTAGCTTTCTGAGGGTCTCTTCAGGATGCGCCGTTTTGTGGGTGGTCTTTTTTACGTGGCTCACCTTTGACAGCGTCTTCTCCCCGTCATCTTTGTTGTAGCGGTGTAACGTGCAAAGACGGGAGTTGAAGAAGTGTCAAAAGATGGAGCAGCATCTTAACATCTGTGGCTCACTAGTGCAACATCAATGCCGGAAATGTGTCCCTTGAAAAACCGGCTGACCGGAACTCTCTAATAACTAAAGTTCCGTGGGTAAATAATGTAAACCCACTACAGTTTTTAGCGCTTTGATATCTAGTCTATTGACAGATATAAGTAAGAACTTTTCACTACTTTATATTAGAAATGGCAACAGCGAAAGATGAATGTCATATAAGAAGGTAGAGAAAAAGAAGAAGCTTATGACTACGGTGCCGCCACGGACTACAATTGCGGACCCGCACACATTTTCAGGACTTATGCAGATCCCAAATACAGATCAGCAGGTACCAGAAGGTAAGAAAAGTTGGTTTTGCATAATATTGCCAAGCAAAACGCCAGGTAATATGTCTGCTAATAGGTGCCATTTTGCGGTCCTTATACACGCACCACAAACAATTTGTATGTTTAATGCGCCAACAATCCATCAAGCGGTGCGGCTTTATAGCTTACCGAAGTCGTACGAAAAACATTTTGACAGATTTCTGAGCGCCGTGTGTAATGTTCTATATTCTCAATGGAACATTTAAAGTTTTGGTGTTTACTGCCATCATATTGCAGTCTACACGTATCTCTTATGTATGACTGCCATCTACTGGTCACACTTTTTTTTACACCATGTACCAATTAAAATTGCTTCGAGGTCAGTAAGCACGACCAGGATTATGCCGTACATTAGGCGCAACGGGTTATAAGGTGCACTGACGATTTTTGAGAAAATGAAAGGATTTTAATTGCACCTTATAGTCCGAAAAATACGGTATTATTTATAGAAATTTGGCATTGTTTTCTGCATAAGACTATATTAATTCTCTAATAAAAGGGGTTTAGAGTGTATCTGGAACAGATTAGTTGAATTCACCTTTTTTCTCCTATGGTAAAACATTTTTTTGTGTTTTGGTTTCCAACGTGCCCTATGGAACAGGATGAAAACCTGAGGTGCCACTGTGGCTTAAATAAATGTATAGCACATGGAATGTGTGCAAACAGGCAGCTACTTTGCTAAAGACAGAACAAGTGAAAAGAGGCACCTGCCTGCATGTGTGTTTACAACACACACAGACAAAAAAAAAATTGAAAATGTGGGCTGAGAGGTTCCAGCACATTCAACAATGTCATCCAGTAATAAGCCTGCATTATGTAAAATGTGGGCAAGCAACTGCTTCAGTGTTGTGCACCACATTCAACACAACGTGTCATGGGATTCCTTGGTGTAATGGCTACAAGCAGGGAATAGACTGAGAATATCCATTACAGCATAATGAACCATCTAAACAGGTTACATGTAGTGTGCATAAAACCAGCATAAGCCAGAATGTGACATAAAATCACTGCATACGGCATCATGGCATCAACCCTCAGCAATGAGCGATTTGAACGTGCGGTTCAAGTGTGCTGCGTGGTATTAACATAAACAAGGCTATAATTTACGTATCCTCGCTCATCCATGCAGACTGGACACTGGGTGGAGTCGGCTCTCTTCGTTGCTTTGTTGGGTCTGCTACTGTCTCTGGCCATGCTCCCCCCACCCCAGCAGACGATGGCGTGGAACACCGCAGAGGCCAACACAGTGTATATGTTTTTTGTTGTTGTTGTTGTTTTACTTTTGTGGCTGTGTGTAGAAATGGCTGGTTGCATCAGCTCTGCTCTTTTAATGTCTTTAATGTCATTTGTGTTCTTTGATGTTTACCTCTTACACACATGTTTATGTGTGCTATGGCTATGAGTTTTTTCCCCCTTGGCCTCAGTCTGGACCCCCTCTCCAAGGGCCCAGGCTTAGACTGAATAGTTATTTTATTTTCTCCCCCCAGCTGTTGTCACCTTTTTCTGTAAGGGGCGCCGGAAGTTGACAGATCCGTCAGCGATCCGGTCCTGTCTCCCTGTAATGTTTGTCTGCTCCTGAATGGGATTGCACTGAAAATCTAAATTTCTCCTCGGGGATTATCAAAGTAATTCTGAGTCTGATTCTGAATTTAAAGGCAGTCTTCTACGTGTCTTTTGCACGACTTGTGCCGAGTTGCATAACTCTCAGTGTTGTGACTGATGCATCAGCACTTCAGGCCCACTATCTGGTCCCTTTTTTAATCCCCAGCAAATTTACTTATCAACGCGTCTTTTATAGCTAATTGGATCTCTATTTAATGTTTTCCCGTGTAAAACTGGGCTTGCGTAACTGCTTCGATAGCTGGGATTTCAAAGAGTGACTGTCAGGAGTCACGACTGACTGAAATGAGTTTCGATCTAATCACGGCACGAGTCCTCAGCAGAATCACACAAAAAAAAAATCATCAGCAAGACTTTTTATGTTGCATCCACAAAGCCTCAAGGCTAGAGATCAATACAATATACAGTAAGCTTCTCAAATTTATAAAGTTAACGTACCACTGATAGTCACACACACACTAGGAGTGGTGAAATTACCCTGTGCATCTGACCCATCCCCTTGTTCCACCCCCTGGGAGGTGAGGGGAGCATTAGGCTCACTGTAGGCTTTCTAAGGTCATGTTACCTCTAAACCAGGGGTCGGCAACCCATGTTGAAAGAGCCATCTTGGATCAAAAATACCCAAAAAAATCTGCCTGGAGCCGCAAAAAATTAAAAGCCTTCTGTAAGTGGTATGATGAAGTCAACACATGATGTAAGTGTCTACATTAGCTATATTAGCCTACTATCAAAATGAAATTAAAAATCTTATATAAGTGTTATAATGAAGTCAACACATGATGAAAGTGTCTATATTAGCTATATTAGCCTACTATCAAAATGACCGTGTCGCAGGCTGACACAAATCTTCGTTAACAGCAATGTTGAAATGTAATATTTATTCCACATTTTTACAACATTAGAAAACATTAGTAAAATGGAGGCTTATCAGGGGGTGAGATAACTCTAATAATGACTGTCTTAGAATGGCCAAAGGTATAGATGTGTGTGTCCAAGTTAAAGGAAATGGCAGGCTGTCTTCTTCCAATGGATTTATAACAATCTTTGCAAGCTGGGTTACGTTTGAAATGCAGATAATGTGTCAGGAGACATGCAGATATAAATGAAATATACAGAGGACTTAAGTAAAGGAAATTAAATGAGCTCAAATATATCTACAAGTGAGGCATAATGATGCAATATGCACATACAGCAAGCCTAAATAGCATGTTAGCATCGATTAGCTTGGCCTGATTAGCACTCCCAAAAAATCAATAACATCAACAAAGTTCATCTTTGTGCATTCACGCACAACATAAAAAGATTGGTAGATAAAATGAGACAAAGAAGGAGTGGCATAAAATATGTCTTTCTGTGGCAGTGTCGGAGAAAGTTGTACATCTAAACAAACTACGGTGAGTTCATGGACCGCCAAAATCAGTAGGACAAAATGGCGCTCGCCAGATACTCTCATCAGTGAAGCATGTATAACATAAACAGTGGGATATCTAACAATTAGGGAGGTTTATGTCATGTTTGTTCTCTGATAGAAAATATATTAAAACATTTTCCCCCATCTTTTTTTTTTTCATACATTTTTGAAAAAGCTCCAGAGAGCCACTAGGGCGGCGCTAATGAGCCACATGCGCTTAAAACTCAACAAAATTGCGGTTAATTCACCTTCTTTTCCCTTTTTTCCCCCCAAATAAGAATCGATAAGAGAACCGTTAAGGGACCGACTCATTAAGCAAAATCAAAAGTGGACTCGGAACTTGGAAAAATCTTATCAATTCCCATCCCGACATTAAATCATCACTACTCTTTTTATAAGAAGAGAATATTATTCTAAAGCAGGAGCTTTATAGATTTTTAACTTTATAGGCCTGGTTGTAGGTCCTTTTCATGTCTCCACTTCTCAAAATAAGTACATGCTTTTTATTCCTCAGTGTGTGTAAAATTACATTTTCACGGCTTGTTGTGTTGAATATTGTTTCAAAATACAAACAGGCTCCAAACTAAACACGTAATGAAGTTTAATAGTATTTTTTCTAAAAAAAAAAAAGAAGAAGAAAAAAAGATCAATTATCATTTATAGCCATAATTTGATAGTGGTGTTGACTGAGTGGGTAAAATGAAATAAACATTAAAATTAGTCTTTGTCTAATTTGCCAGTTTGAGTAATGCTGAGAGCGTCACATGTAATTGAATGAGCGAGGACACATTTACTCACATTAAGTTGCTGTCCCACAGTGCACAGTGAGGATTGAGGGTTCCCTGGAAGACATGAAAATAAGTGCAATGTTTACCAAACAAAAAGTCAACAAGGGAACTACGGCGACTATTACTCCTCATTATCATCAATATCGCCATTGTGATTAACCTACGACAAGATGTGCTTGTCCTTCAACACATTTTGTTGTAATGTCTCCTTTATAGATTGACTGGATGATTCTTACATAAACACAGACTTTGGTGATGCTTAAAAACTCACAATTTATCACCTGGTGATGTAAAAGAAAAGTGTCATAAAACGGATTGTTGGTCTAATTACGTAAGTATGTGATTATCGGGATACACAGTGCTTGAAAGTGAGTTATTGAGCCACCATTAAGTGTTGTTATGTGTTGTGTTGTTACTACAGCGCTAACGGCCGTTAAAACACCGAGCATGAGGGACTTCTTACATTGGCCAGGTGAGCAAGTTCAATCTCCAGGTGGGTCTGGATGGCCTTGGGCTCCGGTCTGACAGTTACAGCAATGACTTTGGAATTCACAACCGTGTGGTTCCTGAAACACACAAACAAAAATGACCAGAGGAATAAATGTCATTGAATTATCCTGTCCACAACACTTTCTATTAGAGCGTGCCTGCACAGTCTGCGCTAACTCGACACCTTGACCTGTACAATCTAATAAAAAAGGCAGTTCAAGAGCTGTTTCAGAAATGTTGCCTTTGAAAAGATAAGTACGAATGCATGGCTGCAGACAACTACAATGTACACTATATTGGCAAAAGTATTTGGCCACCTGCCTTGACTCACATATGAACTTGCAGTGCCATCCCATTCCTAACCCATAGGGTTCAATATGATGTCGGTCCACCTTTTGCAGGTATTACAGCTTCAACTCTTCGAGGAAGGCTGTCCACAAGGTTGCAGAGTGTGTTTATAGGAATTTTTGCCCATTCTTTCAAAAACGCATTGGTGATGTTGGTTGAGAAGGCCTGGCTTTCAGTCTCTGTTCTAATTCATCCCGAATGTGTTCTATCGGGTTCAGGTCAGGACTCTGTGCAGGCCAGTCAAGTTCATCCACACCAGACTATATCATTCATGTCTTTATGGACCTTGCTTTTTGCACTGGTGCATAGTCATTTTGGAAGAGGAAGGGACCCGCTCCAAACTGTTCCCACAAGGTTGGGCGCATGGAATTGTCCAAAATGTTTTGGTATCCTGGAGCATTCAAAGTTCCCTTCACTGGAACTAAGGGGCCAAGCCCAACTCCCGACGATGTGTATTAGCATCCGCTGACCCCTCTCTGTCAGTTTACGTGGCCTACCATTTTCAAGGTCTCACCAACTCCCTGAAAAAAACTTAATTTCTGGAAACTTTCTTGACTCTCTCAGTGTAGGAACTAGAAATCATTATTTTTTTTTCCTTTGAGCATAACTGAAGTAAGATTAAAGGGGACCTATGATGAATTCCGTCTTTTCGTACCCACATTAAAACAATGCCAAAGCGTCAAATCATCAGGGTTCATGCATTTTGGCGTGAGCTTGCACAGAGTTTTGCATGCCTCTGTTCGCAGTCTGGCTACTTCGTCACATCAGAGCAAAGGTGGATGTACTTATTAGGACATTAAATCAGGCTTTCAGCCAGAGAGGGAGAGATACAACAATGCTTTTAAAAGCAGCTGTTTTAATGCACACTCTGAATGTGGAGGTGTACCTAATGTTGTTACTGGGCGAATCTACGTAATGTTTGTTAAGTTGATTTTTGACTGTGTCTGGGAAAAAAAAATGTTGTGACAACCTCTAGCTATACAGTACAGGCCACAAGTTTGGACACACCTTCTCCTCATTCAATGTGTTTTCTTTATTTTCATGACTATTTACATTGTAGATTGTCACTGAAGGCTTCAAAACTATGAATGAACACATGTGGAGTTATATAATTAACACAAAAAAGGTGAAACAACTATATTCTAGTTTCTTTCAAAATAGCCAACCTTTGCTCTGTTTACTACTTTGCACACTCTTGGCATTCTCTCGATGAGCTTCAAGCACACTTGTGAAGTGAAATCCATTTCAGGTGACTACCTCTTGAAGCTCATCGAGAGAATGCCAAGAGTGTGCAAAAAAGTAATCAGAGCAAAGGGTGGCTATTTTGAAGAAACTAGAATACAAAACATGTTTTCAGTTATTTCACCTTTTTTTTGTTAAGTACATAACGCCACATGTGTTCATTCATAGTTTTGATGCCTTCAGTAACAATCTACAATAAATAGTCATGAAAATAAAGAAAATACATTGAATGAGAAGGTGTGTCCAAACTTTTGGCCTGTACTATATATGTAAACAAGTGTACATTTTCAAAAGCTAAATGATGACACTTTTAAAGAGTGTAGGTCGTGGTTTCATTTGCAATCTGGGAATGCCTTCAAAATCGAACATCTTGGAGATAGACCCATAAAGCGGGTTATACAAGTGACTAAGCAGCAATTTTTATGCAGAATTGACACCAACGCATATCCAATACGTACAGTACTTACGAAAAGTATTCCCTACGGCCTTATTTCAAAATGGAATACATTAATTGTTATCCTCAAAATTCTACACACAATACCCCATAATGACAATGTGAAGATGTTTTTTTATGAGATTTTTGCAAATGTATTCAAAATAAAACACCAAGTACCACCATATACACAATCAGAGTGCACCTGTGGTAAATTCAGTTGATCTGGAAAGGCACGGTTTTAAATGTAGATTAAAAACATCATAAATCCCCTTTAGAATGAAAAATATGTTTTTTCTTTATTTTTCTCAAGCTGCGCTGCATATTCCCTGACACTTTTGAGGGAGGCCCACGTCACACTTTGAAAACCGCCGACTCACTTAAGTTCAGAGAACACCAGGCACTAATTATAAGGGAATAGTTCATTTGTAGATACTAGCTAGGGCTTCTACGATTAATCGATCAAATCAATTAATTAAATTAGAAAAAAAAACTTTTATGATAATTATAATTAAGTTAGCAATGTCTTTTGTCTTTTTCACACAAATGAAAAAATGCATACTTACAATAATAAACACTTCAATATGTAAAGTGAAACTGGAGTTCAAAACAAACCCTAAATGGTTATTACAGAGACATTACAGGGAAATAACCGAACCAAGCCTGACAGAGGCAGACTGGAGGAACACGTCCGAAGGTGCAAACACAAGAGGCGAGTGCATGGCTAACTGGGGGAATATAATTGTCTCCAAATAGCGTAAGATCATCTTGAATACCTCACAGGGAACTTTACAACACTAGCAGCCAAAAAGACTGTGCTGCTGTAAGATGATGTCTTTTTTTTCACCCTTTGTGAAAATACTGTATAGGTGGATGAAAGCACAAAGAGTTTGTCGTTGTTAGTGAAAAAAACTGCAACTGTAATCAATAAATTGTACGAGTTCTACTTTGTTGAGGAATCTGCTGTTATATACTGTACTGTATATATATAAGCTGTGATCTTTTTTGTGATTACAAATAAACTGACCATACATTGAAATGATACATTGGTGGGACACAATGATTATTTTTATGCGTTCACTACACAATATGTCAAATTCTTTACCGTAACAATTGCACAAAGAGTTGGATCACATTAGATTGTGTGGGCATACTCAATGTTGTGGCTATTGAGTGTGATAGATAATGTTTTTTGTATGCCTCAAGGATTCGAGTTTCATTTTCTACTTGATTCTGTACAAAGCAACAACACTTTGAAATAAAAGGCAGGCTATTCTATACAATGTTGTGCCAGGACAAATAATTCTACTGCAGAATGTTATTTTCTCTGGTAGGAAAACGTTCACATATTACTTTGTAATCAACAGAAATGCTTTCAAAGATGCACTATGCACAAAGCGGCAAGAGTATAAAAGCTGTGCCAATTGTGGCAGTCCAATGTGCAATGTACACATCAAAATACTGTCTATGAGTGTTCTCATTCCTCCAGGTCATTTTAATCTCTGGGCATTCAATCGATCGAAAAAATACACAGTTTGGTTTTTCTTAGAAGACGTTTCGCCTCTCATTCCAGTAGGATTCATCAGTTCATGCTCACAGATCGGTCAGTTCTAGTCTTAGACTTAGATTGGTCAGCTCTAGTCTAGTAACCTGACTCTCGCCAGATCCTTGTAGTTCGCTTGAGGTATTGCAAACTCCTTCAAGATAGCAAAAAATAATGAACCAATCAGGATCGCCGGGCGGGATTTCAAAGATGTGACGTAGCGCCGAAGTGACTGTTTGATTCAAACAACAATGGCGGCACGCACCCCTCGATGCATTGTGTGCTGATATTGATTCTACTATTGCAACTGTTTTGTCAAATCTATTGAATATTAATTATTTAAAAGATGAACAGAGAACGGTTTTGGAGGCATTTATTGGTGGTTTTGGCTCTTCTTCCGACCGGGTTTGAATTTCCAAGCGTCACTCTCATCAGCGTCACGGGTTGATTTCGATGTGAGTGGTTGAAGTAGCACGTCTTTTCAAGATAACGGACAAGTGGTTTATCCAATCACATACCATTTTTTTCCTATTGAAAACTCCCAGATCCTTGTGTGGAGCTCAGCGAACTACAAGGATCTGGCGAGAGTCAGGTTACTAGTCTAGTGGCTGGGGCCAAAACCCCAAATATGTATATTCCAAAACCAGTAGGGCGTGCCTGGGCAAGGATGGTTTCGCCCTATCGTAGTGAGAAAAACAACTGTTTTGATGCAAACAAGCAATCTTACTGTCAAAGCCAACGACAGTTGTTGAAGTGTAATTTCCTCTTGTTAGCATTGAGGTATTGTGTGGCAGAACGATCGCTGTGGATCAACTACTACCAGTCCAAAACAGTCATGAGCCCCCCACGTTAGCATTACTTCAGTTTTAAACAAATGGCACAAATGGCATGTTTCTAACTAAAGACTGTGCTAAATTGCTGAGTCTTTTAGGAGTGGCTGAAAGGACAGTGTTGTATGGGGAAGACAGGTGGTGTCGCAGACCACCTCCTCTGTTCAGGGATGGTTTTTCAACCTTGACATAGATAGCTTCCCTCACTCCTCTTTCATACCATCCGTCCTCCCCATCCAGAATCTGTACATTTTTGTTCTCGAAGGAGTGCTGTTTCTCCCTGAGGTGCAGGTCGCTTGCCCGTCTATGCTGTGCCACGCGTCGGCTCAGTGGTTGTTTTGTTTCCCCAATAAACACATCAGTGCTTTCATCATTACACTGGATAGCATACACCAGATTGTTTTTGTGGGTGTGGGGTGTCCGGTTTTTAGGATGCACTAGTCTCTGTCTCAGGGTGTTGCCTGGTTTGAAGTGTACTGGAATGTTGTGTTGGTTAAAAATTTGTCTGAGGTTCTCAGATAGCCATGATACACATGGAATGACAAAATTTTCACGTCTGTCACCTTTTTCCTCCTCATCCACTCTGTTCTTGTTGTTTCTGGAAATGAAAGCACTTTTCACAAACGACCAGCTGGGGTGACCTCAGGTTTTGAGAGCTTCCCTCAAATGCCTATGCTCTTTCTCTTTGGCCTTTGGGCAGGTAGGAACATTATAAGCTCTGTGTTGTAGGGTTCTGATACTGCCCAGTTTGTGTTAAAAAAGTCAAAAAGTAGGTATTGATCGGTATGTGTGGAGCCCCCTGTTTTCTCCAATGTGGACATCACAGTCCAAAAAAGGCAACTTACTGTCTTTGACATCCTCATGTGTGAACTTGATGTTTTTGTCTACTGAGTTAAAGGGGAACATTATCACCAGACCTATGTAAGCGTCAATATATACCTTGATGTTGCAGGAAAAAGACCATATTTTTTCAACCAATTTCCGAACTCTAAATGGGTGAATTTTGGCGAATTAAACGCCTTTCTAATATTTGCTCTCGGAGCGATGACGTCACAATGTGACGTCACATCGAGAAGCAATCCGCCATTTTCTCAAACACCGAGTCAAATCAGCTCTGTTATTTTCCGTTTTTTCGACTGTTTTCCGTACCTTGGAGACATCATGCCTCGTCGGTGTGTTGTCGGAGGGTGTAACAACATGAACAGGGACGGATTCAAGTTGCACCAGTGGCCCAAAGATGCGAAAGTGGCAAGAAATTGGACGTTTGTTCCGCACACTTTACCGATGAAAGCTATGGTAGGACAGAGATGGCAAGAATGTGTGGATATCCTGCGACACTCAAAGCAGATGCATTTCCAACGATAAAGTCAAAGAAATCTGCCGCCAGACCCCCATTGAATCTGCCGGAGTGTGTGAGCAATTCAGGCACAAAGGACCTCGGTAGCACGGCAAGCAATGGCGGCAGTTTGTTCCCGCAGACGAGCGAGCTAAACCCCCTGGATGTCTTGGCTCACACCGTCAAGAGAAGAATATCGACCCTAGCTTCCCTGGCCTGCTGATATGAGGGTATGTCTACAGAATATATTAATTGATGAAAATTGGGCTGTCTGCACTCTCAAAGTGCATGTTGTTGCCAAATGTATTTCATATGCTGTAAACCTAGTTCATAGTTGTTAGTTTCCTTTAATGCCAAACAAACACATACCAATCGTTGGTTAGAAGGCGATCGCCAAATTCGTCCTCGCTTTCTCCCGTGTCGCTGGCTGTCGTGTCGTTTTCGTCGGTTTCGCTTGCATACATTATGGCTCAATAGCTTCAGTTTCTTCTTCAATTTCGTTTTCGCTACCTGCCTCCACACTACAACCATCCGTTTCAATACATTCGTAATCTGTTGAATCGCTTAAGCCGCTGAAATCCGAGTCTGAATCCGAGCTAATGTCGCTATAGATTGCTGTTCTTTCCGCCATGTTTGTTTGTGTTGGCTTCACTATGTGACGTCACAGGAAAATGGACGGGTGTTTATAACGATGGTTAAAATCAGGCATTTTGAAGCTTTTTTTAGGGATATTGCGTGATGGGTAACATTTTGAAAAAAACTTCGAAAAATATAATAAGCCACTGGGAATTGATTTTTAATGGTTTTAACCATTCTGAAATTGTGATTATGTTCCCCTTTAATGTGCTCGGTGAAGACTTGCACTTATTGATTTCTGATTTTCACCCATGTGTCATCCACATATCTGTACCAATGACTTGCTGCTGTTCCTTTAAAATAGCTCAAAGCTCTATTTTCCATATCCTCCATGTAAAGGTTTGCTGCTATTGGGGATACAGGTGATCCCAAGGCACAACCATGTTTTTGGCAGTAAAACGTTCCAATAATTTGAAAGTAAGATTTAGTATAGATCTATCCTGTAAAGTGTGATCACCTATTAGACGTTGCCTCACAATCTCGACTGCATCCTGGGTTGGAATACAGGTGAACAGGGAGGTGATGCATCAAAACAGTTGTTTTTCTCTCTACAATAGGGCAAAACCATTCTTGCCAAGGCACACCCTCCTGGTTTTGGAGTATACATAATTTGGGTTTTGGCACCATCCGCTAGTTTTGATCTGACCAATCTAAGTCTATGAGCATGAACTGATGAAGCCTACTTGAATGAGAGGCGGAACATCTACTAAGACAAACCAAACAGTCCAGTTGCAATCGATTGAATGCCCTGAGGTCCAAAATACTCTCATCAAGGTCGGGATTTTATACCTGCCAGTGATTTTACAGTCGACAGGGTGTTCTCTTTTTGAAAAAAGGAGCACTTTCCAAGCATAGAAAAAGTGTTATCCTTACAAAGGAAGGCTGTCCTTCTAGCACCAGAGGAGCTGAGAATACTTTTGTCAGACCTTTTATATGCTTTAAGTCACTTTTAGTGACGGACTGCAAAATGGACATAAAACGACTTATTGTTGAACTCGCCGGCTCGCTGTTAGAGTGCTAGAACGACGGCATTTAGAGGGAAGAAAGTAATCCTCGACTTCTTTTTAGGAAATCACAAGCTTGACATTTGGTAAAGGGAGAACCCTCAAGTCTGACACCTCTTGTTGCGCTTATCCTGCTGAGAGGCGTACACGCGTACGGATGCCAGCTGCTCCACCTGTGAACGCCACATTGCCAGTGCAATGGCTGCCCTGTCCCTGTGTGTCATGCTGGTCCAAGGGACTTATTGACATCAGGTGTTTGTTTGGGATACCCTGCTGCTTTTTCTTAGTTATTTACCTATAATTATTCATGCAATAATGAATCCTTATTTGACTTCATTTAGAGGCAACCTGTTTTAAATTGATGCAAAAAGTGCAGTACACTTGCAGAGCAACCTACCACAATCATTTAGAAAGCATTCCTATCACTTCTTCCAGTAAAATATCAGTGTGTTGTAAAGCAGGGATGGGTACTTTTTCACATTTGAATTGATACGGTACAAATTCCTGCTACCTGGTAATCGGTACCAATACTCAATTTTCAGTACTCGTTTTTGTGTTTGAATGTGCTAATAAATGTTATTTGTTCAAAAACATTTAATTTTAAAATTCAATATTTAACTCGGAGCTGCACTGTCCAGTTGTTATCTTGTTTTCTTACAATTTGCAAGTATTAATTTGTACTGTATTATTTATTAGTAGACTTTGCATGCATTTGCAATTCCAAGATGTTAAATGGCAGTAGTGTATAGACTGTAGAGGGTTGTCTTAGTCAAGAAGTAGTCTTTGCCATTAAGTTAATTGTGCCAGTCTACAAAGTGTTTGTACTGTAAGTAGTGTACTTATTACATTCCATCTGTTTGACTGTAACATGCATTGGAGTTTTCATTACCAAATTTGGAGGCGTTGAAATTGCCATGTAAAATTGCTGATGCTAATGAGTGGCATGTCTATGGTAAATACAATTATCCTTAATTAGCATCGCGTTTTGAAAAGTGGAACCTTTCCGTACTTTTAGACTTAGACTTAGACTTAAACTTCCTTTTTATTGTCATTCAAATTTGAACTTTACAGCACAGATAAGAACAACATTTTGTTACATAAGCTCATGGTAGTGCAGGATAAAAAAGCAATAAGGTGCATATATAAATAAATAAATATATATAAATAATATATAAATATATACATATAAAATAAATAAATATATATAAATAAATAAATAGATTACTGTACAGATAAATATATTGCACTTTTTCACATGCGTCCACTTTTATGGATGTATGTTATATTGTCTTTTTTATTCCAGCGAGTTAATCCATTTTGGGGGGAGTTGAGGGGATGATTTAATTATGATGCGTTCAAGAGTCTTACGGCCTGAGGGAAGAAGCTGTTACAGAACCTGGAGGTTCTGCTTCGGAGGCTGCGGAACCTCTTTCTAGAGTCAAGCAGTGAAAACAGTCCTTGGTGGGGGTGGGAGGAGTCTTTGCAGATTTTCTGAGCCCTGGTCAGGCAGTGGCTTTTTGCGATCTCCTGGATAGGAGGAAGAGGAGTCCTGATGATCTTTTCCGCCGTCCTCACCACTCTCTGGAGAGACTTCCAGTCTGAGGCATTGCAGGCTCCAGTCCAGACAGAGATGCTGTTGGTCAGCAGGCTCTCTATAGTGCCTCTGTAGAATGTGGTGAAAATGGGGGGAGGGAGCTGTGCTCTTTTCATCCGACGCAAAAAGTGCATGAGCTGCTGAGCTCTTTTTATAAGAGCTCCGGTGTGTAGGGACCAGGTTATATTGTCATATTTCATTACATTATATATTATATTGATTTTGAGCACCTTCTTGTTTTGTTGGTATGGAAAGTTGCAACATTGCAATAATCTATGCTTGTTTCCCAGCCTAGTGCTTGAGCCGGTGTGGAGTTTGCAACCGGATGTGAAGTCACATGTAACAATGGTATTAAAATACGAGGTGGAAAACAATGCAGCTAAAGGGAGTAATCTATTGCACCCATAAAGCCCTAAAAAACCATCCAAAAACCACCAACAATACTTCATTTACATCTTGTGACCTGAATATTCACCAAATGTTCGCAATATTATTTGACAATATAAATGCTAACTCAGAGGAAGTACATGTAGGTGGTCCCAGAGCGGTAACAAGCTTATGCAGCTATTGACATGTTGAGCTGGTGAGCTGCTACATCGCCTCTGAGTTGTTGAAAGTTAATTGTAAATGATTAATCATGCCTCTCACATGTATAGTAGAAAGTTGTGGCCATAAACCGAGAAATTGGTCAACCTAGACCTGGAGATTGTGAGAAAGACAGAAAAAGACACTTGTTTTGTTTTTCTTTTCTTTCTTTTCTTTTTTTTACCTGGATTATGACTAATTCTTCATATAAACGGGAATATATACAGTTCCCATTAATCAGCATCCCAGGAAGAGCAGACATTGTACAGTAAGTGATTGTTTTATTATGTTTGTAGTTAGTATTTCTGGTTTAGCACTTAGCAATAGGGCTACTTGCTGGATCTGCCCATCACTCAGCTTCTAAAACTGATTTATGGTTGTGGATCATCATTTGTCCCAAAGTATTTGTTGTCTCTCATGAAGTCTGCCATGAGTAGTAGTAGTAGTAGTAGTTGTTGTTGTTGTTGTTGAAGGAAATAGCGAACGTTGTGATGTGTCTGATAAATTATTATGCCGCTTTATGCTTTTAATGAGCAAAATATGTAAATATTACGTTACTATGAATTTGTCTATTACTATATTGAACAAACATATAAACGCAACACTTTTGTTTTTGTTACCATTTTTTATGAGATCAACTTAAAGATCTAAATTGTTTACTATATACACGAAAGACCTATTCCGCTCAAATATTGTTCACAAATCTATCTACATCTGTGTTATTGAGCACTTCTTTATTACCAAGATAATACATCCCACCTCCCAGATGTGGCATATCAACATGCTGATTAAACAGCATGATTATTGCACAGTTGTGCCCTAGGCTGACCACGATAAAAGGCCACTCTGAAATGTGCAGTTTTATCACACAGCACAATGCCACAGATGTCACACGTTTTGAGGAGCGTGCGGTTGGCATGCTTACTGCAGGAATGTCCACCAGAGCTGTTGCCCGTGAATTGATTGTTCATTTCTCTACCATAAGCCGTCTCCTAAGGCGTTTCAGAGATTTTGGCAGTACATCCAACCGGCCTCACAACCGCAGACCACGTGTAACCACACCAGCCCAGCATGTATATATACACAGCATACACAGCATGTATACAAAATGCTGATAGAGGTTTTTGGATGTTTTTAGAGCGCTTTATAGGCGGAATAGAGCGAATCCCATTACTTCCATTGTTAGCTGACTTTTGTTAGCGTTTATTTACGAGTTACTATGCATAAAAAAAAAGATTGTTAATGACACGCAAAAAAAAAAAAAAAAAAAGTGCAGTTCACCTTTTAATACCCTGCAAACATTTTAAGGTTACATTTTTAGGGAATATCCTAAACTTTTTCAAGCCAATCCCACAAAACATCAACACGTTTACTTTTTGCATTAGTCCCTCAAAATGTTTTCTGATCTCTCTTTCCTTGGAACAATGTCTCTGAGGTGTTCCAGAGACAAGGAAGTCAGGAATATTTTACTGCAACGAGTTGATCTACTATTCTGAACGGGAAAACCGACAACTCTTCAGCTCCCAAATGATCAAAACATTTTGTAGTTTGGATTTTTTTGTCGGCAGGCGGGGAAATACAGCCAGGTGGCCCAGTGCTCTTACTTTGGTGAAGGTAGCATGAGTCCAAGGGTCTTGTAAAGAACTGTTCCCAAAATGAAGACAGGCGATCCTTCCATGTCTATAAACAACAAAACTTGAGTTAGTCATATAGTGAAAGTCAAATAGTAAAATAACTGATATTATGCAAATGTGTACTTATTAAAACTGTGACATCATTTGATGAAAAACGTCTGTAAAGCAGTCTTTCTCAAATAGTGGGGTGGGGGGTTGGGCTGGGGGAACCTGCTTTATACTCATCATGCTTCAAACTCGCTTATAAAAGCAAAACGTGCTCATTGTAGTCATTAATCCTAACTTCCTCATTTTAAAGAAAAAAAGATAAATTTGTTTGATAAATTTTTGTTTTCTAGTGTTTTATGTAATATACTCCTGAGTTAAAGATGCTGATGATTTTTTTTATTAATGTTCATTGCATTATTTAATTTTATATTTCAGCATCAAATGGTTCAAGTTGTTAAAAAATGTTTTATAAGTTAAATAAGAAAAAAAAAAACCTAAGTAAATTTCAGACAAGTTAATGCACTTTGAATATTTTCTGTACTTTTCAAATGTTCTTGTATTCATACAATATTGTTGGTATTATTGAACACATTTTTACCTTTTGATAGGTGATAGGTTACTGTGGTTATTTGAAAAGTATATGAATAAGAAGACATAATGAACCACTTAAAGCAAAATGTTATCTTTTCTGTTATTGTTTCTTGTAAGGTTGTCCCATTACCAATATTTTGGTACCGGTGCCAAAATGTATTTTGATACTTTTCTAAATAAAGGGGACCACAATTAAAGGCAGTATTGGCTTTATCTTAACAAAAAAATGAATCGAAAAACACTTTTTTGTCCTTAAATAAAATACTGAATTTACTAGACAACTTGTATTTTAGTAGTAAGCAAACAAAGGCTCCTAATTTGTCTGCTGACGTATGCAGTAATAATTGTATAATTTCTTATTCATTTATTTTGTCAAAATTATGAGGGACAAGTGGTAGAAAATGGATTATTAACATTCTTGTCAATGTATTGTTAATATTTGCTTACTTTCTCTTTTAACATGTTCTATCTACACTTCTGTTAAAATGTAATAATCACTTATTCTTCTGTTGTTTGGGTGTTTTACATTAGTTTTGGATGATACCACAAATTTGGGTATCGATCCGATACCAAGTAGTTACAGAATTATACATTGGTCATATTTAAAGTCCTTAATGTGTCCAGGGACATATTTCCTGAGTTTACAAACAAAAAAAAAAAACAAAAAAAAAAAAAGGCAACAAGATTTTGTGATGATAAAGAATATTGACGTAATCATAGTAGTATCGACTAAATACGCTCCTGTACTTGGTATCATTACAGTATATGTCAGGTGTAGATCCACCCATGGCGTTTGTTTACATTGAGGAGCGCTAGCTGAAGCATGTTTAGTGATTCCTCATCCTGCAGCGATGAAATTTGTAAGAAACTTACTTTTTTTGTTGTCGTAGAGGCAAGGATTAGTGATTTAGAAGTAGCTAAAACACTGCCGACTGCGAATGGACGTTAGCTTCTAGCTCGATAGCCATGTTTAAAAGCACCTCTTGTAGAGTGGCGTTTAAGTATTATAGCTTCACTTTTATCTTTAGTTTTTAAGCCAAAATGCGTCCATTCTCCCTCTTGTGTCCACACACTGTCTGCCTTTAAGTACTGCGTGATTGTGCGCTGCCGAACATGCTCCTCTGCTCGTAAAACCAGCAATGTCGCAACATGACAACGGCGTGCATAAAACATTTATTTTAAAAAGGGAAGTTCAACTATCTTTCTTTATTTTGTATTTTCTTTAATGTTAATAAGCAATGTTATGCAGAGGTGTACTTAAAACAATTTATTGGACAAATTATATTGTTTATAGTCGCGGCGGAGAGTTTGGGGCAGCGCAAAATGTTTTCTTCTTCCTGAGGGCAGGGGTCGACAGAAAATTCTTAAGAAGCACTGCTCTAAAGGGTTAAAATAATTGAAAAAAAAACTTACATATTTGGTATTTTTGATTAGAGCTGAAGTTGTGAGATTGAGCACAAAAGTAAAAAAAAAAAAAAGTCATAATTTTCATGGAGGACTTATTTGTTCTGTTTGGCTTTGGATTGGAGTATTGTCGAATAACTGCGTGTGTATCATACACCTGTGAACAAATTTGACATTTAACATGAAACAAATCGTATGAAGAAAAATAATTTATTATGGAGTAACACAACAAAAATATGGCCAAAATACAGCAAATAATTATTGAATGGACATCAAATGAAGCCTGGGTCCCCTGAGGGTTAAATGAAATGCACAAGTTATAGTATGAGATCCAATGGAGTAAATATTATTATGGTAGTTATACGATTTAAATGTGTGGATTGGCATTGTGCATGAATGATTCATTGATCTGGAATAATTTGCAGTAAAAATCATAGAGTTTTTGGGAAAAAATGACTGAACAAGATGACTATATAGACATTTTAATTTTCCTGAGGGACCTCTCCTGAAGGAATCAATAAAGTACTATCTATCTGTCTAGATCTTATTTTGAAATAGAAAATATGACTTTTCACTGTTAGCTATGTTAGCTACTTCTCTTTGTTTATAATGTATATTTTCTGCTGGATCTACTCTCTATTTTATGCTGCCCTTTTTATTTTATTTTTTATTTGTATTTTTTTTTTTTTGCTGCAGCTGTTACATATACTGTAATATTGTACATGGTAATTGGGATTTGTTATATATTGTATATATTATATAAAAATGTAATATAATAATATAATATATCAGTATATATTATATACTGTATACATAATATGTAAATATTACATATATGTTATATTCTATATTACTACTATGGTACATTTTTAATCTACTTAATACCTGCATTATCCTTTCCATCCTTTGAAACTGAGCTACTGTGTGGATAAATAAAGTTTGTTTAGGTCTAAATCTAAGTTAGAAAGTAACTCTTTGTATAATCTCAAAATGCTGCTGGAGGTCTTGAATGAAAAAAAAAAAATAGGAAGCTCCAAACTGTGACAAATCAGATACAAATGTGTAACTCGGTTTGGAGATGGTGTCTTTTGAGGTAAGGCTATTCTTTGCGAAACACTGGGGAGACAAACCTGCACTTTGGGAGACAAAGAGGCCCTTTGGAATGACCACCTTATCCTCAGAGTTGCGGGCCCAGTCCACCATGCCTTTACGGCCCTTCATGGGGAAGTTGATGTCGGTCATCACTGACACAGCTGGAAGCCTCTGGATGCTGGCCACTGCACAAATAGCACAATCAAACACAAAATGTGTCGGTCAGAACAGTCGACACAAAAATCAAAAGATGGGTTTATGTGAATCATAAAGCAAAAATGGTATTAGTCAATTTAGATGCACTGTATATAATTTCATATACATTTAGATCTAAGCATTCCAGGTATGGCAGCTTTCCATGGAAACAAACAGGAATATAACAGGGGTAAAAGGAACATATGCTAAAAGTTCAAAGCAGGGAACTTAAATGTAGCTGCAAATTATATTATTTATGGTAAAAACAACCACATTGAATACAGATGTATTTGTGCATCCCTCAGTTCCATAAACACACACACACACACACACACACACACACACACACACACACACACACACACACACACACACACACACACGCACACACACACACACACACACACACACACACACACACACACACACACACACACACACACACACACACACACACACACACACACACACACACACACAAACACAAATTCCTGCAAGACTGCTAAGGGCACAATGCATACATTGTTTTAATTGTATTACTGTATTTCGCAGGTTTCACTGCTCTTCAGGTTTTTTTAATTTAATATTATATATATAATCAAATCCCCTGAAGAGCAGGGAAACCTGCGAAACAGGCTTGTAGGGATTTTATTATATTATATGTATTATCAAATCCCCTGAAGAGCAAGGAAACCTGTGAAACAGGCTTGTAGGGATGAAATAGAACTCTGTGTTTTTTCCTGACCTAACGTATATTCCGCTCATAGAGTGATTGGAGCACATTCTTGTTGGTCTCAAATAACATTCATGAAGTTTGGTTCTTTTATGAATGTATTATGGATCTACTGAAAATGTGACCAAATCTGCTGGGTCAAAAGTATACATACAGCAATGTTAATATTTAGTTACATGTCCCTTGTCAAGTTTCACTGCAATACGGCGCTTTTGGTAGCCATCCACAAGCTTCTGGCAAGCTTCTGGTTGAATTTTTGACCACTCCTCTTGACAAAATTTGTTCAGTTCAGCTAAATGTGTTGGTTTTCTGACATTGACTTGTTTCTTCAGCATTGTCCACATGTTTAGGTTAGGACTTTGGGAAGGCTATTCTAATACCTTAATTCTAGCCTGATTTAGCCATTCCTTTATCACTTTTGACGTGTGTTGGGGGTCATTGTCCTGTTGGAACACCCAACTGTGCCCAAGACCCAACCTCCGGGCTGATGATTTTAGGTTGTCCTGAAGATATTGGAGGTAATCCTGCTTTTTCATTGTCCCATTTAAAGCATCAGTTCCATTGGCAGCAAAACAGGCCCAGAGCATAATACTACCACCACCATGCTTGACGGTAGGGACGGTTTTCCTGGGATTAAAGGCCTCACCTTTTCTCCTCCAAACATATTGCTGGGTATTGTGGCCAAACAGCTCGATTTTTGTTTCATCTGACCATAGAACTTTCTTCCAGAAGGTCTTATGTTTGCCCATATGATTTTAGAAATAAAGAAAAATTGTTTGGCCACAATACCCAGGTATTATAAGTATATATATATATATATATATATATATATATATATATATATATATATATATATATATATATGTAGTGGTTAGACTGTCCACCCTGAGATTGGTAGGTTGTGAGTTCAAACCTCGGCCGAGTCATACCAAAGACGATAAAAATGGGACCTATTACCTCCCTGTTTGGCACTCAGCATCAAGGGTTGGAATTGGGGGTTAAATCACCAAAAATGATTCCCGGGCGCGGCACTGCTGCTGCCCACTGCTGCTGCCCACTGCTCCCCTCACCTCCCAGGGGGTGAACAAGGGGATGGGTCAAATGCAGAGGACAAATTTCTCCACACCTAGTGTGTGTGAGACTATCATTGGTACTTTAACTTTAACTTTAACTTTATATCTATATATATATCTATATATATATATATATATATATATACATATATATACACATACTGTATATGTATACATATATAGATATACAGATATATACACATACTGTATATGTATACATATATAGATATACAGATATATACACATACTGTATATGTATACATATATAGATATACATATATATGATACTATACTATATATATACAGAAATATATATGTGAATGTGTGTGTGTGTGTGTGTGTGTGTGTCTGTGTGTGTGTGTGTGTGTGTGTGTGTGTGTGTGTGCGCGTTTCCTTTTCAACCCTTTTAATTGGCACTTTGTGTTGCAACTTGCCTGTGTATGACAAGTGCTATATAAATAAAGTTTTGATTCATTGATTGTATGTGTTATTTTCCTTTTACCACAAAATGTTTGTTCATCTGTAACATTCCAAATTTAGTAATGAATCAATGTACAACAAATGGCCTCAAATTGCACTTTCCAACTGTCGGGGGAGAATCCTGGAGCAAAACAAACAATTCCTTACTGTTCCATTTACACATTCTCAACAGAAAGCATATGATCCCAAAACTAGCACCTGACAACAAGCAGACAGGTAATCTCTCTCATCGCTCTTTCCTTTTCTCTCCTCCCTGCTGAGGCGCGACAAAGCACCTGTCCGTGCACTACGGCAACGACAGGGAAAATTCCCCGGATCAAGCAAACGGGCCTCGGCATTACAAGCCGGAGGATAAAGCTGGCCCGTTCCCCACCCGCTATCACAACCCGTCCCAGTCAGGTGCTACTTCAGAGGGGAATGTGAGGCTAATCCCCATTGATGCAAAAGCTCCATTGTTCATCGCGCTTTTGCCAACAATACCATTTGGATCCTGGCAGGGCTCTACGCTGGGATGAAGACCGTGACAGTGAAGGCGTGTCCGTGTGTTCGGGATGATCAGGGAGAGGCCATGAAATCACATTGCCGCAACGTGCGCAAAATAGGCTCGCCTCCCAGTGCCAGATGCTTGGGTATGGCAGAGGTATGGATGCCTTTTTCAGCGTGAAAGCCAAACCTATAATATTGAGGCTGCCTTTCAGACCGTGGGGTAATTCTGCATGTAAACGGGGCTTTGCATCTGCCTGATGGGGCTCGGCAACACAAATAAAGCGATTGTGATGCAAGTCAGTGCATCGAGGCAATGGAGGAGATGTTCAATGAGGCACGCTGCAATAAGTGAATTGCGACATATTAACACAAAGGTTTTTGGTTTACCTTCACCTTAAGGGACATTGTGTGTGACTACGTTTCACATGAGGGACGCGGGACAAAACTATCCTTCAAAATCTCCCAGCGTGTCTAAAGTACCACTTTGTCCTCCGGGTGCTCATGCGGCAAAGAGGACAAGCTGCTGGAGTCGGAAGCTTTCGCAATCAATGGGCCTCGTTCCACGGTATGTTTTTACAGTTCTACTTGGAATTGTCCTCTTCAGAAAATGTCTGTTTCATCAAAAGTTTTTTGTGAGTGAAAAATTGTTTGGAATTTTGTAACCTCAGGAAATGTGTTGTAGACACCACTATTGAATGAGTTCATGTCGCCTCCATACAACCAGGCACGTGCACAGATAAGACACCTAGTGGTACCTGTGTAAAAGAAAGTGCATCTCTATCCTCCTTCAAAACCACACTAAAAGAACACCTCCAGTCAACTTCAACCCTTGACTAACACCCTCCCCCCTCCACATCCCACCTCCCCGGATTGTAAATAATGTAAATAATTCAATGTATATACTCTGATGATTAACTTGTGTGATGACTGTATTACGCTGATAGTATATATTTGTATCATGAATTGACCCCGACTTAAACAAGTTGAAAAACTTATTCGGGTGTTACCATTTAGTGGTCAATAGTACGGAATATGTACTGTACTGTGCAATCTACTAATAAAAGTTTCAATCAATCAATCAAAAACCTTAAGCATCGGCCTTTTAGCCCTGCGTGAGAAAAGTACCCTTTCTGTTGGAACCCAACTCCCAGCAGGCACACGACATTGATACAACGTTGATTATACAAACATGTCCTTTAAAACTGACTTTTAAACAACATTGGAAAATAGTTGTATTTGTCAATTAAGACAATGTTGATGTCTGACGTGGGCAGCATGGTGGCAGAGGGGTTAGTGCGTCTGCCTCACAATACGAAGGTCCTGAGTAGTCGTGAGTTCAATCCCGGCCTCGGGATCTTTCTGTGTGGAGTTTGCATGTTCTCCCCGTGACTGCGTGGGTTCCCTCCGGGTACTCCGGCTTCCTCCCACCTCCAAAGACATGCACCTGGGGATAGGTTGATTGGCAACACTAAATTGGCCCTAGTGTGTGAATGTGAGTGTGAATGTTGTCTGTCTATCTGTGTTGGCCCTGCGATGAGGTGACGACTTGTCCAGGGTGTACCCCGCCTTCCCCTCGATTGTAGCTGAGATAGGCTACAGCGCCCCCCGCGAACCCAAAGGGAATAAGCGGTAAAAAATGGATGGATGGATGGATGATGTCTGACGTTGTTGGTTGGGAAATGACCAAATTCCAATGGTCAAATCAACCTGACATTGAATAAATGTTGTCGAAAAGCATGTTGTTTCAACGTTGTATTTTGTGTTGTAAAATATTGGTCGGAAAATTACCAAAATTCAATGATCAACTCAACGTCAGAAGCCGACTTAGACGACATGGTCGCGTAGTTATGCAGCAGGAAACTCCGGAGGCAAAGGTGCAGGTGAGACAATGATTTACTATCTATGAAACATGCAAAAACTACAAAAAGACGAGCGTGCCGATCGCACGAGAAGCTAAGCTAAGGAAATAGCTAGCGTGAAAGCTTACCATAAAATCAGGCAAACAAAAGCAAAGCTTAGCTCTGGGGTCGTAGGAATAGACGTCGTAACTGTTGCGTGGAAGCAAACTAGACAGCCAGACAGTCTGTGATGAAAGACAGGAATATGTAGCTCTCTGATTAGTGCCCAGGAGCAGGTGAGCTTCCCGAACACTAATCAGAGGCAGGTGAAACTAATCAGCACCCATGGGTGCTGAAAACAGAACTGAGGTAGTCAAACTAACAGAACAAAACATGATCCGGGTAACAGATCATAACACCGACATTGATTAAACGTCGTCAAAAAGCATGTAGTTTCAATAATATGTTTGAGTTGCTCAACGTCAGGACCTAATTCAACAAGTTCTCAACGTTGTTTTAATGTCTTGTGTCTGCTGGGATGTTTTTCCTTCATTCATTTACGAATAAAAGTTACTCTCTGTCATCATTTCCTCACAAATATGTTTGATATTTCATATTTGAGTCATGGTGAGAATTCTTCCCATAAACTGCTCAACGTCGCTCACAAGCCTTTGATACGTATCCTGTGACAAGCAGTATGAGGCCAACAGGTAATAATAATATTTGTGTTATCTCCTGACGTTGTAAACATTTTTTACCACAACTTTAATAATAAGGTTGCTTGACTCAAATGGAGATTGTCTAAGACTACCTACACTCCCCTATCAAAATGCAAAATGGTTCATTACACTCAACACTGACGTCATAAAGTCATCAAACCTCACCTTTAACATTCACACAGAGGACTATCATTTTGGAACAAGGATGAGGTAATAGAAGAAACGTTAAAATGTAATACATTTGTCAGTGGCAGCATAGGAGAGCATAATGCACAGGTTTCACTTATGGATCTCATGGCCAATAACTGTGGTGTGTTCAAGGACCCTCAATAAAGTTACAAACCGAGGCATTACTAAGTTTTAAAAAATCAGGATGATGCTTAAAGGGTAACATTATCACAATTTCAGAAGGGTTAAAACCATTAAAAATCAGTTCCCAGTGGCTTATTTTATTTTTCGAAGTTTTTTTCTAAATTTTACCCATCACGCAATATTCCTAAAAAAAGCTTCAAAGTGCCTGATTTTAACCATCGTTATATACACCCGTCCATTTTCCTGTGACGTCACATAGTGATGCCGATACAAACAAACATGGCGGCTAGAACAGCAAGGTATAGCGACATTAGCTCGGATTCAGACTCGGATTTCAGCGGCTTAAGCGATTCAACAGATTACGCATGTATTGAAACGGATGGTTGTAGTGTGGAGGCAGGTAGCGAAAACGAAATTGAAGAAGAAACTGAAGCTATTGAGCCATATCGGTTTGAACCGTATGCAAGCGAAACCGACGAAAACGACACGACAGCCAGCGACACGGGAGAAAGCGAGGATGAATTCAGCAATCGCCTTCTAACCAACGATTGGTATGTGTTTGTTTGGCATTAAAGGAAACTAACAACTATGATCTAGGTTTACAGCATGTGAAATACATTTGGCAACAACATGCACTTTGAGAGTGCAGACAGCCCAATTTTCATCAATTAATATATTCTGTAGACATACCCTCATCCGCTCTCTTTTCCTGGGGGTCTGGCGGCAGATTTCTTTGACTTTATCGTTGGAAATGCATCTGCTTTGAGTGTCGCAGGATATCCACACATTCTTGCCATCTCTGTCGTAGCATAGCTTTCGTCGGTAAAGTGTACGTCCAATTTCTTGCCACTTTCGCATCTTTGGGCCACTGGTGCAACTTGAATCCGTCCCTGTTCGTGTTGTTACACCCTCCGACAACCAGTGTTGGGACTAACGCGTTACTTTGTAACGCCGTTAGTTTCGGCGGTAACTAGTAATCTAACGCGTTATTTTTTTTTATTCAGTAATTTAGTTACCGTTACTACATGATGCGTTACTGCGTTATTTTACGTTACTTTTGATGTAGTATCGGCTAGAAACAGAAGCGCTGCGGTGTCGTTCTTCTGAATCTTCCTCTGTCACAAGCCGGAGAGAAGAAAAGAGGCGCAGTCTATGTGTGTGTGGGTGTGGGTGTGGGGAAAAAAAGTTGTTGGCACGTTCAGTCCACACACAGCGTGGTCATGGCGAGCGGAGTAACGGAGGAGCTTGAACGCCCCCGCCATTGAATCGGTGTGTTTATAAGTGCAGACTCGGTTGTGCAAAACGAGGGTTTTAAACACATGCTGAACGTGCTTGAACCACGTTACGACATCCCGTCGCGCACCCACTTCAGCAATAAGATTGTGCCAGATCTTTATGAGCAGGAGAAGAAAAAAGTTGTGGATGAACTATCCCGAGCATCATCTGTTGCGCTCATGACAGACGGGTGGACGTCCAGCGGAACTATAAGCGCTCACTTCATCACAGCAGACTGGGAGATGAGAAGACACGCCCCCTCTACGAGAGTCACCTTGCGCAGGTACTGACACAAGCAGTGGAGGACTGGAAGATAAAGATATCCCAGTCACACGTGATAATGCCAAAAATCTAATAATTACAGAGAATGAGGCAGGACTGGGACCACAGATAGGTGCTTTGCACATGTAGTGAATTTGGCATCACAGAAGGGAATCTCAGTCAATAGGATGGAGCGCCTCTTTGGGAGGATCAGGAAGGTTTCTTACTTCCACCCAAGCACAACAGCTGCTCATGTGCTTAAGACAAAGCAAGAAATGCTAAAGCTGCCTGCTCATATATGATGTCCCAACAAGGTGGAACTCCACTTATGATATGTTGGAGCAGCAGGCAGCTATATACTCTGCATTGACCCACAACACCCTGAAGACAAATGTCACCCTGTCTGATGATGATGTGAGAGTGGCAGGTGAGGTCCTCCAGGTGCTTAAACCCCTCAAAAGTGTTCCATCTCTACTGAGCACTGAAACTTCACCATCTGTGTCAATGATCCTGCCACTGAAAACAAGTATTCTACAATCCATGGCTCCAAGTGTGGAAGACAGCAGCATCACTCCAGATGTCAGGCTTTATGTTTCAAGGAAGATGATGTGCCTTCTTATGTTGCACTTTAACTTGTTTTTTATTCATGGTCATTGGTCCAAGTTTAAAGAAAGGAGGAATGCCTTTTTATGTTGCACTGTTTTTCATTAATTATGTTAAAAGGAAAATAAAAATGTATGTCAAGTGGATCAACAGATTGTATTATTCTCCAGTGCAATAACAGTACTGAAATGAAGGCAAAAAGGGCATTAATGGGAGCTTTAAAAAAAAAAGAAGAAAAAAAGAAGTAACTAAATAGTTACTTTTCACAGTAACGCATTACTTTTTGGTGTAAGTAACTGAGTTAGTAACTGAGTTACTTTTGAAATAAAGTAACTAGTAACTGTAACTAGTTACTGGTTTTCAGTAACTAACCCAACACTGCCGACAACACACCAACGTGGCATGATGTCTCCAGGGTACGGAAAACAGTCGAAAAAACGGAAAATAACAGAGCTGATTTGACTCGGTGTTTGAGAAAACGGCGGATTGCTTCCCGATGTGACGTCACATTGTGACGTCATCGCTCCGAGAGCGAATAATAGAAAGACGTTTAATTCGCCAAAATTCACCCATTTAGAGTTCGGAAATCGGTTAAAAAAATATATGGTCTTTTTTCTGCAACATCAAGGTATATATTGACGCTTACATAGGTCTGGTGATAGATAATGTTCCCCTTTAACCTCCAGGCACTATTTTAATCATAATAGTAATGATGTATTATAATGGTTCTTATTATCCACTGATGATAATTATACGTAAACCGGATAATCTCTACACTCTGAAGTATGTCAACTTGACAGATTTATAAACATATTTCAGTGAATAATGACAAGTTATATGATCATTTAAATGCATATTATTGACACTTTATATATATTCAATTTGTTGCCACTTTTTTGTAAAACAAAACAAGAACTTATTTAGGGAGTTTATCTTACATATGTTCAAATCCAAAACCCAATTAAGGTTTTTTTTCCCCACGTATTTCAAAAGCTGGTTTCAAACAAATTCCTGCTATAGTTTTTTTTAGTGCATGTAAACATACATAGGTGTGTGTGCACAGGGAATTATTGAGGGGTTTAGGGGGGTGGGGCTTTAGGTGCTTTAGGTGCTACGCCTTTGGGCATACCCACCATTTCAAGATATGGGACATTTTGCAGGAAAAAGGGAAAAAATAAGAGGTTTAATTTTCATCACCAATTAACATATAATCAGTGGCTGGAACTCACATTGTTTGTGTTACAAGTAGTCACAAACACTGAGTTGTGAGGCAATCAGGCAGGCAAATAACTTAAGTTGAACTACAACAGTGGTCAGATACATTGTGGTATATTATTAGTGTGATGCTGCTTATGCTTGAATAATGTCAAAAACATAGATTTTTTTATTCAATTTGACCATTCGTTACAATATAAATGTAAAATATGCTGCTGTGATTTTTATCCTAATAAATTTGTGCATAATTTTCCCAGTGGGTGCCCTTTTTTTCTGGCTTGAGCAAAATGTATGTACACTTTCCTGCAAAAAAACCCCCACTTAACGACTTAACGAGGCCGCTATAAAATGCCGTGGTGAGAACTTAATATAGGAAAGCCCTGTCCTGTGTCCAAAAGGAAAATAAGTCACCCGTGTCTCATTAAGAGTTATGCCATGCTGTTGCCAATTCAAAACTAATATGATAAAGTGTTTTAAGGAGAAGCTTGGCAATAACAATTTTTCCCCCTTTGCACCAGGTGTGATTGACACATGCAGATCAAAATTAGGTGAGTAAATACTATTTCTGCTTAATGTAAACAAAAGCAACTGTTTTTCTTACAATATATACCAAATTTTCCGGACCATTATTCATGTCTATTTTCATACAAAGACATTAAAGGGGGTCATATTATATATATTTTTCTAAATTAAAAACACTTCCTTGTGGTCTACATAACATGTAATGGTGGTTCTTTGGTCAAAAGGTTGCATAGATTATGTTTTACAGATCATCTAGACGCTTTCTGACAGTCGCTTCAGGATGCGCCGTTTTGTGGGTGGTTTTATTCACGTGGCTCACCTTCGACAGCGTCTTCTCCCCGTCATTTTTGTTGTAGCGGTGTAGCGTGCAAGGACGGGAGTGGAAGAAGTGTCAAAAGATAGAGCTAACTGTTTTAATGACATCCAGACTTTACTTAAATCAATAATGGAGGAGCATCTCCTCATCTGTGGCTCACCAGTGCAACAACAATGCTGGAAATGAGTTTCGTGAAAAACCGCCTGACCAGAACTCTCTAATTACTAAAGTTCCTTGGGTGAATAATGTATACTCACTACACCGGTAGTTTTTAGCGCTTTCATGCGAGACTACTGACACATATATGTTAGAACTTTATGCTACTTTATTTTAGATAAAAAGAAGCTTATCGACTATATCGTCCACACGGACTACATTGGCTAACGCGAGCACATTTTCAGGACTTATGCAGATCACAAATACAGATCAGCAGGTACCAGAAGGTAAGAAAAGTTGGTTTTGCATAATATAGCAAAACAAAACGCCAGATAATATGTCTGCTAATAGGTGCCATTTTGCAGTCCTTATACACACGCCATAATAATAGTCGTATGTCTGACTACGGTAGCCTTAATGCGCCGACAATCCATCAAGCGGTGCGGTTTCAAAGTCGTACTAAAACATTATGACAGTTTTTTGAGCGCTCTGTGTGATGTTCTACAGTATATTCTCAATGGAACATGGTGATGTTTACTGGCGCTATATTGCCGTCTACACGTATCTCTTATGTGTGACTACCATCTACTGGTCACATTTATCATTGCACCATGTGCCAAATAAAATTGCTTCGAGGTCGGTAAGCACAACCAGAATTATTCCGTACATTAGGCGCACCGGGTTATAAGGCGCACTGTCAATTTTTGAGAACATGAAAGGATTTTAAGTGCCTTTTAGTCCGGAAAATACGGTAAGCAAAACATGATCCGGGCAAGGGATCATCACACTTTGGGCCATTTGGGTTGCAGCGGTGCTCGGTTGTAGACTTTTCCATCACTTGTGGCAGTAATGTTTCAGTCAGTTGACTCAGTGGCGCATTAAAAGCTCAAACGATCAGGAAAAACTCAGGAACAAACGTAAAGGAGAATCTATTGAGCGCATAAATAATGGCCAAAATGATGCCAGAGTTGTGACTGTGACTGTTTAACAGTTATTAAAAGTTTTAACATTACGATGATTAATTTGCAATATTACAAGAAAAAAGTAATAACTGTTGTGAGCAAAAACTTTTTTTGAATGAAAAGGGTAACAGGAAATGTTTTTTTTTTTTTTTTTTCAGAGGAACACGTTATTTTACCTTACAAAAATTTGCATTCTTTATATATGAATGGGGGGAGGGATATTTTTGATATTGTTTTTTTGAAAAATTATAAACATACTTGCAAGAAAAAGTTATTAAATATTTTTTAATCTTATCCAAATACCTCTTTTAAGTCTCAAAATTAAAACATTGGTTTGATATTTTTATTTAAAAGTTTAATATGATTGTGTACTTCTTGAAAACAAACAGACTGAAATTCCTTCTTTGGTTGAAATTGTTCTTTCATCAGCTAGATGACGAAAGAATCTCAAGAGATAATACTGGATAAAATACACTTGAATTAACTTAATAAAGTAGCTGTACCCTGACTACTCTAAACCTGGATAATATATGTAAGTCAAAGTAGACAGTGTCCACTGTACACTATGTTTCATTTATTTCGTGTTGTCCCTTAAGAATATATGGGAAAAATGGTTGCAAAAATTGTGAAAAAACTTGTGAATGTAATGACTCTTGAAAAAATAAGATTTATAAACTCTACAAATATGAATAAATGGGAACTCATCTGGAAACCTTTACTGACATATATTGAATCATAACTTATAGACATTTAAAGAAAAGGAAATAAACAAAAAAAACAAAAACAAAACAAAACTGCCATCTTTTTTGTAGTTGTATTTCTTTTTTATTATCTTTATTATTTTTTGTATTGATCCTACACTGCTATTGTTTTTTTGTGTGTCACTTTTAATATGGTTTTGTCACGGTTTATTTATTATTATTTTTTTATTTTTTTTATTTTTTTGTGACATTATTTTGTATTGTTTTGCATCTGATCAAGCCCTGTGACTTTCTTTTTCTTTTTGAAGTGTGAACAGTGGAGAGATCCTCGGGAGGTGATCTTGTGATCACTTCCTGAGGATCCTTGATGCCGAGGCATATTCATCCATCTTGCTATGGTCTTGATAGCCTGCTGATCCTGAGCCAGAGCAGGATGGATGTATATATATATATATATGTATATATATATGTATATATATATACAATATCTGGGTATTTTATCTAATAATGTCTATACTGTAAACCTTGAGTTGTTAAAGTTCAAGTGCACCTCTCTCCTCAAGTGTGCATGTGAGTGTGTATGAGTGGATGTGTGCTTGTATGAAGGGTTTGCATGAGCAAAGTATGACTGTTAAATGTGTTTTTAACTGTAAAATTCAGTAAAATACTGTATATTTGCAGAAAATGGTTGCAAAAATGCTACTTTTGCACGATAGTGTCCCTTTGAAAGCTGAGTGGAGTATAAATAGGAGACTTGTGATCTAGCTGGCTGTTCAGAAGTTAGGGAAAACATTGCACTTGATCATCACCAAAAATACAACATTTGCAGTACAAACACTGGTCCTAATTGTGCATACAATCCAATACATTAATTAAAGATGCAACGTTTTTGCTTTCTGCTGCGTGGGTGTTTTTAATTGAATTTGACTTTAATCATTTTGTAGACAAAAGTAGTGTTCAACAACTTCAATAAAATTCAATTAAAGAATAACTCCCATTAGGCCTGGGAACCAGTTTCAAGAGTGTGTGTACAGTATACTTGTGTTTTTCCACTCCAACATAATTAGACGAGGTTGATGAGGAAACAATTTCAAGTAACGTTACATTGCGCTAATGTGACTTTTTTCTGTTGTCTTTTTGCAGCTCACAGTCTCCAATGTGCCATTCTCCAAATGCAATGTCCGTGTGCGTCTAAATGACTTGAAAGCTGTAAATGTAACATCAGAAAGTTTTCCTGATGCTACCCCGAGTTCTCAAAGTTGGTTTTCACAGAACACATAACCTCCACAAGTATAATATAAAGGAAGAACACAAAAAAATGAGTACAAATGTGCTTCTTTTTTGACTTATTTAAGTTGCCGCTCACGTTTTGTTCATAGGTGCACGTTGAGGGATGGGTTCATTGCTACGCTATTCTTGGGGGCCTCCAATCCATCATTATGGAAATCATGCAGCATAAAGAGCCTCTGAGTGTCGAGTGTTTGCCATAAGTGGGTCAAACGTTGGCCACTGTAAAGAATACAGGGAAGAAAATGCGGCTCCTCTGGAGGAATTGCCCACCAGCCCAGCTGTTCGTGCTCACATTCATTTGCATGAATAAATCAAGAGCGCCGTTCTATTATTCCATTCCCAGTGAGACGGCATCCATGGCTGAGTGAGAAATGAAATGCCACAGAGACCCGCCATCATCCGAGAGCATGTGCGACACACAAGCTAAAAGAACCCACGAGAACATTAGCGAGGAAAAATATTGTTCCAAGACTCATATCAGGAGACTTTATGTCTCAAAAAAGGGGCGTTTTAATCTCTGCTATGACCAGCGGTGCATTAAAAATGTCTTTCAAGCTCATTACAGCTACAATGAACAACTTCTAATTTCAATACAGCTTGATAACGTTCTATCAGACCCACCCACCATATTTTCCCACATCATAAATATTATGTTATCATGGCAGTACACACTTCAGGACAATGTGTTGACAGTGTGCTGCTCTAATTATATTTAATTGCACTGCAGTTGATCAGATACCTCAATAAACTATTAGACTATGGAGAAGAACATGTCTCAATAAGGCACAGTCATTTTTACTTTAGTGTTCTATTTGATGCTGATGTTGCCCAATGTAATGGCTAATGCAAGGGTCTGCAACCTGCGGCTGTAGAGCGCCACCCTAGTGGCTCCCTGGAGCTTTTTCAAAAATGTATAAAAATAGAAAAATATGGAGGAAAATATATTTTTGTTTTAATATGGTTTCTGTAGGAGGACAACATGACATAAACCTCCCTAATTGTTAGAAATCACACTCTTTATATTACACATGATCCTCTGATGTATGAGCATTTGGCGAGCACCCTTTTGTCCAACTAATTTTGGCGGTCCTTGAACTCACCGCAGTTTGCTTACATGTATAACTTTCTCCGACGCTGCCACAGAAAGACGTGTTTTATGCCACTCATTCTTTGTCTCATTTTGTCCACCAAACATTTTATGCTGTGTATGAATGCACAAAGGTGAACTTTGTGGATTTTATTGACTTATGTGGAGTGCTAATCAGGCATTGTTGTTACAATGCTGGATACTCATGTTAAACAATGTCAAAGCATCAAATCAGACAGTTCATGCATTTTGGTGTGAGCTTGCAGTTTTGGATGTGTCTGTTCACAGCGAGTACACAAAATGACTGAGGAGTTTTCGACTGGTGCACTCGCTGGCAGATTTCACTCCAAAGTGCAGCCTGACTGGATAAAACTGTTACCAAGTGTTGTGCAAAATAAATGACATGCATTCAAGTAAAAGGTTTAATCATTTTCCTCGATGACATTCTAAAACTTAAATTGCATTTGGGTACAAATATTAGGGTATTTTCTGAACCCAATTTTTAATATGAAAGCTTATAATCACCAGTGTTATTCATGATTAATCCAATTTCTAAAATATACATATAAACACACACACATATATATATATATATATATATATATATATATATATATATATATATATATATATATATATATATATATATATATATATATATACGGGCTTCACGGTGGCAGAGGGGTTAGTGCATCTGCCTCACAATACGAAGGTCCTGAGTAGTCTTGGGTTCAATCCCGGGCTCGGGATCTTTCTGTGTGGAGTTTGCATGTTCTCCCCGTGACTGCGTGGGTTCCCTCCGGGTACTCCGGCTTCCTCCCACCTCCAAAGACATGCACCTGGGGATAGGTTGATTGGCAACACTAAATTGGCCCTAGTGTGTGGATGTGAGTGTGAATGTTGTCTGTCTATCTGTGTTGGCCCTGCGGTGAGGTGGCGACTTGTCCAGGGTGTACCCCGCCTTCCGCCCGATTGTAGCTGAGATAGGCTCCAGCGCCCCCCGCGACCCCAAAAGGGAATAAGCGGTAGAAAATGGATGGATGGATGGATATATATATACATATATATACATATACTTTCATAAATATATATATGTATACATATATATATATATATATATATATATATATATATATATATATATATATATATATATATATATATATATATATATATATATATATATATACATATATATATATATATACCAAAATGTATCATGGCTTACACATTTATATTTCAACTGAGCTTATTTAATCCTACCCCTTTTCCAATTGATAGCAATTTAGTAGCACATATTCACTTCCTGTCCTCATTTTGTAACACAATTTACATCAACGATTACAACAGATTCCTTAATTATAGTTAGGTCCGATATGGTTCACATATGAGATTAATATCTCATTTTCAATAAGGCTCAAGATGTTCATCAAAATTCTTCTTCCTTGTACTTTGTAAACACCATCGGTTTGAACAGCCTCTTAAACTGGATCATATTAGTACATTGTTTAACTTCTTTGCTTAATCCATTCCATAATTTAATTCCACATACTGATATACTAAAGGTTTTAAGTGTTGTACGTGCATTAGATTTTTCTCTTAGGTAATATGTATCCTCTTTTGTTGAGAAGAATTGTTGAATCGGGTAGCAGTATGTAAAAAGTCGTATTGATAGGCACATTTTGAAATTTGGACAATATATATATATATATATATATATATATATATATATATATATATATATATAAAAATGTATGTATGTATATATATATGTATGTATATATGTATACTTGTATACATATATACAGTATGTGTATACAGGTGTATATATATATATATATATATATATATATATATATATATATATATATATATATATATATATATATACAATGCAATTACATATAGTCCAAATGTAAAAATGTGCCTCTCTTCTTACATAATTATGTCTAGATGTGAATTGAGCACGTTAAAGCCCCGTTGCTCTGTTTTAATAAACATTATTGATCCCCAGCAGTTTTCCTCCAGTCTGTGCGCCACGCATCATTTCTTTTAAACTAATGATAGTCGTAGAAACAAAGGCTCCAAGGCCGACTCTTACCCAAGTTCCCAGTCATCAAATACGCATTGTGGAAATCCTTCATGCCCAATCCGACAATGTGGATGAATTCCTCAATGACCTGCATGAGCTCCACCGCTCCGGGATAGATCTGCACGAGACAAAGAAATTATTAAATGCATCAAAGATAAAGCACCTCATTTTCCACTCTGCTGCTCAGGGTTTACACACACTGAGACTGTCTGTGAGGGAACAAACAACATGAAGTAAAAATAATGAGATAGGAAATAAAAGCCTGGGGTTACAGATTATTGTAATGTCCCCACACAGTTATTACTAATATGATTGCAATCAATGATTAATTATTATCAAGCAATTCTCATTATTATCTTTATCAATTAATATAATGTATATTATCGTTACTTTTATATTTTGGTTTCTTAACTATTTGAATCTAGACGTTTGCAAGCATGACCTACAAAACTAGAATAACTTAATACAACATCATTTAGTGTTGACTTTTACTTACATGGGTGTCCCAATGCAACTTTGTCACAATACCGATATTGAACCTTTAAGTATTGGTCAATATAAAATATAAATAACAACAGATCATTTATAGACCCGATGCAATATCAGCACAGATCATACATACTTTTATTCCCATCTAGTGTGGAATGTTAAAAAAAAGCTTTCATCAAGTGAAATTAGTCAAAGAGAGAACAATGGGAGATATGAAAAACACTAACCCGTTTATTGTTAATTATCTGGAATTGACTTTGACTGCCTTTAAGTTAAAGTGAAATGGTAATTCTTTTTTTTTGGTGACACCTAGTAGCCACAGTCATTCATTAATTTAAGATTATGATGCAGTAAATCGAATGATGCGGACACATTTGTTCCTAACACGTTTGTTCTAATACGCTTTTACTTAAGATACTTTTATAAGTGTAATTAATTGGCAACTATAATGATTTGATAATTGTTTTAGACTATAACGATCTTCAATTTAGGACACTTATGCCATATCTCTAGTTGGTGTGCTATTGTGTGCTTAGCTGTTGTGTAGCCGCTAGCTACCTTTATTTGCATACTTAACTGAAATACAAGAAAAGACCAACTTTGTGTGCTTTTTGGAGGACATTTAGATGTTAACTGGCTGTTAAACTTTACGCAGGACTACTTGTATCAGGTTTTAGATGTAAGGTGATATAATCCGATTATTTTTCGCTGATATCGAACCGATGTTTGATACCTAATAGGATCAAGAGACCCCGACTTTAAACCTGTATGTACTGTATGTATGCATGTTTATTTGTTAGCAAATGTCAAATACTTGTTTGTGGACATGTGGTACATTGGCAAAGGAGAAACACAAATACAATTTCATGCAAACATGAATCGATGATATAGAGACTTATCAGTTTCGAGGGAAAAAAATAAATCCCCGGAAATGATTATTTTGCTCATGATAATTCTGCAGCCGTACATTAAGGGCCTGATGTACTAAAGGTTTGAGTGTACTAAAACACGTGCAAATTTGATAGCATACACAAAGTTAAAGTCTATTAAACGTGTGCGTAGAGGATTGCGTTTGATAAGTGAGCAGAATAATGAGCACGATCCATTTAGCCTGTCTGTCTTCATGTACATGCAAAATACATACTGATTATAAGAACATGCACAATACTGAAAGGAGGAGATACAAATGTCTTTCAAAACCCGCAACGTGATTTATCAAGACTGTTAACTGGTCTGTGGGTGCTATTTTGTGTCTGAAAAGTATGCGCAAACTGGCACATGTATGCACAGGTGTGAGAAAAGAGGTGCTTGACACATGAGCGTGTGTCAACATATTTTGATTGTCATAAATTAAATTAAAAAAATGGACATATCGCTAATCAGCAATATCATTTTATAATTTTCTAGCTGCTATATGACTTAAGGGGCTGATTAAAAATATATATTTTAGTGTCTGCTGGTGTATTTTTTTAAATGCATTTTGTTTTATATTACTGTAGTGTATCAGCTCTATGAAAATAGATCATTCAATATGCATTTTCCTGTGTTTAGATCATTCCAGACGTACGTATGCGCTGCAGTAATGATTGTCCACCGCCTCCCTGCAGCTTTGCAGCGTGCTAAAAATAGTTTCTGTTGTCTTTAGATTGCAATTCTATGGTGCAAAAAAGGCGGTACAGGTTATATACGTGTTCAACAACATCGCACAAAGTTGGAGAACATATTAACCTGCATGTGGAGGGCATCTGTACATGTCATGTCAGTAGTACAGCAAAAATGCATTCAAATAAAGAGGTCTGCACCACTTTCGATTGTCTTAGTAGATCACAAGCAACACGCCCAATAATAGCACACATAATTTTACAGTTAGAGCGTGCTATTTGGATCTTAGTAGATCAGGCCCTGAATGTGGTATCCATTTAGACTTCAGTTGAAGAAGATTAATTTAAATTAAAACATTTTTTTTTTCTCTACTGTGCATTTACCAGCTCCTTGATGCCTACCAATAAAATGTTCATTAGTGTCTAATTTGCAACCTGACAGGCCTGCTTGCCTTTATTTTCAATAGCTTATAGACCAAGGAATCAATGGCTCAACAAATATGGGCAGCTCGGTCACTAGTGGATGGCTGATGTGGCTCTTTTTGTGGTCAGCACCATGGACAGCACCATGGACAGCTCCACAAGCCCAGCCATTGACACTGGGAGCCCAGTGAACAATTTCCTCCAGCTCAATAAATCACTACCCTTGGCTGCTCGTCCCCATAGTGACAGGTCACATCTCACCACAAGCTTTGACGTGGACCCCCCAGTGATTATTGTGCGTAACCATACTTGACAATACTCCTCAAGCAACGACATAAGCTTAACAAAAAAGCTTTACTTAAGTGTGTGAGCACAAAATGAGGATGTGACGCCATCATAAAGGCCCTTTGAGTGGCACCTTATTGGGCAAGCACTGCCCGCCTTCTCCTCCTCTTTTGCACATGTTTAAAAGAGTATCAGCTAAAGTTGAGCGCCTCTGACACAGCACAGTCAAAGCCTTAGTAGTGGGAGGTTGGGGTTGGGTGGGCGTGGTAAAAAAAACCAAAAAAACGCACATTGCGTCATCGCTCCTTCCGGCATGTTTGACGCACAGCGCAGTCATACTTATTCCGCTGGTCTCCATGGCAACTGTAAAGATGTGAAGGCAGCACAGGGAAATGGCTGCAGTGGAGTATCTATAGATGGAGCTCTTGCTTCCCTCGCCATAGCAACAGTGACAAAAGGAGAGTATATAGTGATCCCTAGGCCCGGCCAAGTCTACAGCCAGGAAAACCTCACAGTGAGACGCTTCATGGAAGTCCCCCTAAAACCCCCTCCCCACCCTCCAACCCATGTCTTCGACGCACAGCGCGCGGGTGCTGCGCGGACGGAGGGCTGGCGTGCGCTCATGAATGCAACACGGGGCACTGATATAGCTGTGAAGTCCAGCCATTGTCTTTCTCCTACTTTCATTGACACAGTATGCTCCTGTTTGTTTCCTCAAAGAGACACAAGCAAATTACGGGCCCTGTCAAACCAGTGTGACTAAAAATAACTGGGATCTGTAACACTTTAGTATGGGGAACATATTCACCAGGGGCGTCACTAGCTTTTAAGGACAGGGGGGGCTTAGCCCCCAGGAGATGCACAGGATGCGAGCGAACGTTACGCGCAAGCACAAAACTTCACAAACGGCTAACAAAGACTTAGAAATGATTCATTGTTATTATTATTATTTTTTTTAAATGCACGGGACGAAATGAAATGCTCCCCGGGACGATGGCTTTTAACCATTTTTTTTCTTTTTCTTTTTATGTATTTATTCATTTTACATTTTATATTACTCCTCTCTGAGCTGCCACCTTACCGTGGTAGAGGAGTTTGCGTGTCCCAATGATCCTAGGAGCTATGTTGTCCGGGGGCTTTCATGCCCCCTGGTAGGGTCTCCCAAGACAAACAGGTCCTAGGTGAGGGATCAGACAAAGAGCAGCTCGAAGACTTCTATGGGAATGAAACAACAAGGATTCAGATTTCCCTCGCCCGGACGCGGGTCACCGGGGCCCCCCTCCGGAGCCAGGCCCGGAGTTGGGGCACGATGGCGAGCGCCTGGTGGCCGGGCCTGTCCCCATGGGGCCCGGCCGGGCACAGCCCGAAGAGGCAACGTGGGTCCCCCCTCCAATGGGCTCACCACTCATGGGAGGGGCCATAGAGGTCGTGTGCAGTGTGAGCTGGGCGGCAGCCGAAGGCAGGGCACTTGGCGGTCCGATCCTCGGCTACATAAGCTAGCTCTTGGGACGTGGAACGTCACCTCGTTGGAGGGGAAGGAGCCTGAGCTAGTGCGAGAGGTAGAGAAGTTCCGGCTGGATATAGTCGGACTCACCTCGACGCACAGCAAGGGCTCTGGAACCAGTTCTCTCGAGAGGGGATGGACTCTCTTCCACACTGGCGTTGCACGCAGTGAGAGGCGACGAGCTGGGGTAGCAATTCTTGTTGCCCCTCGGCTCAAAGCCTGCACGTTGGAGTTCAACCCGGTGGACGAGAGGGTAGCCTCCCTCCGCCTTCGGGTGGGGGGACGGGTCCTGACTGTTGTTTGTGCTTACGCACCAAACAGCAGTTCAGAGTACCCACCCTTTTTGGATACACTCGAGGGAGTACTGGAAAGTGCTCCCCCGGGTGATTCCCTTGTCCTACTGGGTGACTTCAACGCTCATGTTGGCAACGACAGTGAAACCTGGAGAGGCGTGATTGGGAAGAATGGCCGCCCGGATCTGAACCCGAGTGGTGTTTTGTTATTGGACTTTTGTGCCCGTCACAGATTGTCCATAACAAACACCATGTTCAAGCATAAGGGTGTCCATATGTGCACTTGGCACCAGGACACCCTAGGCCGCAGTTCCATGATCGACTTTGTAGTTGTGTCATCGGATTTGCGGCCTCATGTTTTGGACACTTGGGTGAAGAGAGGGGCGGAGCTTTCTACCGATCACCACCTGGTGGTGAGTTGGCTGCGATGGTGGGGGAGGATGCCGGACAGACCTGGCAGGCCCAAACGCATTGTGAGGGTCTACTGGGAACGTCTGGCAGAGTCTCCTGTCAGAGAGAGTTTCAATTCCCACCTCCGGAAGAACTTTGAACATGTCACGAGGGAGGTGCTGAACATTGAGTCCGAGTGGACCATGTTCCGCACCTCTATTGTCGAGGCGGCTGATTGGAGCTGTGGCCGCAAGGTGGTTGGTGCCTGTCGTGGCGGTAATCCTAGAACCCGTTGGTGGACACCGGCGGTGAGGGATGCCGTCAAGCTGAAGAAGGAGTCCTATCGGGTTCTTTTGGCTCATAGGACTCCGGAGGCAGCGGACAGGTACCGACAGGCCAAGCGGTGTGCGGCTTCAGCGGTTGCGGAGGCAAAAACTCGGACATGGGAGGAGTTCGGCGAGGCCATGGAAAACGACTTCCGGACGGCTTCGAAGCGATTCTGGACCACCATCCGCTGCCTCAGGAAGGGGAAGCAGTGCACTGTCAACACCGTGTATGGTGCGGATGGTGTTCTGCTGACCTCGACTGCGGATGTTGTGGATCGGTGGAGGGAATACTTCGAAGACCTCCTCAATCCCACCGACACGTCTTCCTATGAGGAAGCAGTGCCTGGGGAGTCTGTGGTGGGCTCTTCTATTTCTGGGGCTGAGGTTGCTGAGGTAGTTAAAAAGCTCCTCGGTGGCAAGGCCCCGGGGGTGGATGAGATCCGCCCGGAGTTCCTTAAGGCTCTGGATGCTGTGGGGCTGTCTTGGTTGACAAGACTCTGCAGCACCGCGTGGACATCGGGGGCGGTACCTCTGGATTGGCAGACCGGGGTGGTGGTTCCTCTCTTTAAGAAGGGGAACCGGAGGGTGTGTTCCAACTATCGTGGGATCACACTCCTCAGCCTTCCCGGTAAGGTCTATTCAGGTGTACTGGAGAGGAGGCTACGCCGGATAGTCGAACCTCGGATTCAGGAGGAACAGTGTGGTTTTCGTCCTGGTCGTGGAACTGTGGACCAGCTCTATACTCTCGGCAGGGTCCTTGAGGGTGCATGGGAGTTTGCCCAACCAGTCTACATGTGCTTTGTGGACTTGGAGAAGGCATTTGACCGTGTCCCTCGGGAGGTCCTGTGGGGAGTGCTCAGAGAGTATGGGGTATCGGACTGTCTGATTGTGGCTGTCCGCTCCCTGTACGATCAGTGTCAGAGCTTGGTCCGCATTGCCGGTAGTAAGTCGGACACGTTTCCAGTGAGGGTTGGACTCCGCCAAGGCTGCCCTTTGTCACCGATTCTGTTCATAACTTTTATGGACAGAATTTCTAGTCGCAGTCAAGGCGTTGAGGGGATCCGGTTTGGTGGCTGCAGGATTAGGTCTCTGCTTTTTGCAGATGATGTGGTCCTGATGGCTTCATCTGGCCAGGATCTTCAGCTCTTGCTGGATCGGTTCGCAGCTGAGTGTGAAGCGACTGGGATGAGAATCAGCACCTCCAAGTCCGAGTCCATGGTTCTCGCCCGGAAAAGGGTGGAGTGCCATCTCCGGGTTGGGGAGGAGACCCTGCCCCAAGTGGAGGAGTTCAAGTACCTAGGAGTCTTGTTCACGAGTGAGGGAAAAGTGGATCGTGAGATCGACAGGCGGATCGGTGCGGCATCATCAGTAATGCGGACGCTGTATCGATCCGTTGTGGTGAAGAAGGAGCTGAGCCGGAAAGCAAAGCTCTCAATTTACCGGTCAATCTACGTTCCCATCCTTACCTATGGTCATGAGCTTTGGGTTATGACCGAAAGGACAAGATCACCGGTACAGGCGGCCGAAATGAGTTTCCTCCGCCGGGTGGCGGGGCTCTCCCTTAGAGATAGGGTGAGAAGCTCTGCCATCCGAGGGGAGCTCAAAGTAAAGCCGCTGCTCCTCCACATCGAGAGGAGCCAGATGAGGTGGTTCGGGCATCTGGTCAGGATGCCACCCGAACGCCTCCCTCGGGAGGTGTTTAGGGCACGTCCAACCGGTAGGAGGCCACGGGGAAGACCCAGGACACGTTGGGAAGACTATGTCTCCCGGCTGGCCTGGGAACGCCTCGGGATCCCCCGGGAAGAGCTGGATGAAGTGGCTGGGGAGAGGAAAGTCTGGGCTTCCCTGCTTAGGCTGCTGCCCCCGCGACCCGACCTCGGATAAGCGGAAGAAGATGGATGGATGGATGGCATTTTATATTAAATGTCTTGGTTTTTCCTCCCTCTGAAAATCCTATGAAATGTTTAACAAGCCATCCTATAATAATACAACAGCTATTAATGTAACAATACAATAAAACAAATATATTTAATGATGTTTTTTTCATTATTTTAACAATAGGCTAATGTATATTACTTTATATAGATTCTACAAGAAACACAAAACTTAAAAACTAAATTATTTACAATTGCGCACACAAGGCTTCGTGCAGCTTCACTCATTGTAAAGGAAGATAATGTGCTTCGTACACTTGCAGGACCGCAAGCAAGGTCGCAGAGAAAATGCGGACTGGAATTTGAGTGATGTGGGCATTTTCTATATGAACAAGTGGAATGGATTGGATACCGACGCACTAAAGGGGCTCTCTACCTTACGCTACGAAGTGAGGGGAAACAGAGTGAATAATAACAGGTTATATGATTATTTATTTAAACTCATATTCGGGCCACTTTATAATGACTATGTCGGCATGTATTTGTAAAAAAAAAAAAAAACCACCAACATTTTTTAGAGGGGCTTAAGAATATTTTAGGGGGGCTTGAGCCTAACAACGCCAATGATAATCACCATTAATTAGTTGCTTATAAACATGCAAATTAGTAACATATTAGCTCTTAATTAGTCATTATTAAGTACTTATGAATGCCTTATTCTGCATGGCCTTATTATACAACCAGTAAGCCATTAACTAATAGTCTTCCCTCAATAACCTCAGAATTATTGCTTATTAGTAACCCTAACCCTAACCCTTATATGTTCCATTGGTGTCCAAATAACTCTAAATTAGGTCTTTGTTACTTAGAATATGTTCCCCATACTAAAGTGTTACCCTGGGATTAGTGTACTCAGTTATTTTTATTTAATTCAGGTAGATCCAACAGTTGCATCAGCCCTCACAGATGGATCTTTTGTCTAGGTTTTTGTGTGTTTTCAGGGCAGGGGGGGGGTATGGGAGTGCAGGCACAAATTGCGAAGACGCCATCTCTCAAAGCGCTGGCGTGTGCACAACAGAAGACGTAGCCAGGAGCGACTATTCAAGGATAAACAGTGTTGAGAGAGTGTTGTGTTTCGACCTGCGGCATATCGCTGCAGTGCTGCAGCTCTTAAATATGCATCCTGTAATAACAATAATAGGCTTTTGGCCTCTTCCTTCGGCTCGCCGTAGAGAGACACACGTGTGTGTGGGGGGAGAGCATAGACTTTCAGCTGCTGCAGCACCATGATCAATGAAACATTTAAAGGCTGAAGAGTGCTATAAAATTCAACTTAAGTAATGGTCTAATCACACTAATTGCCATGATTTGTATCTGCTGTGCGGAACAATGTGCCGAATGGAAGGGCCCTGCGGTGGTTTTTTTTATGGGTTCACAGCCTCCGTGGTGGCTGTGCTGCTGCCACCAAGTGGCCATCTGCGGAAGTCACCTTCAAAAACGAGGCCACGTGCATGCCAGAGGACACCTGCTAAATGACCCCATGTGAAGCGGAGCATCGTCTCAGCGTGAGAGGCCGACTTTTATTTAAGTCTACGGATGAGTCGCGGTTAGTGCCTAAACACTCATGCAGGGCTGAATTATTCACTGCAACATGCCTACCTTCTGTGCATCCTCCCATTTCTCCTTGTTTTCCTCCTCCAGGAGATTGCTGATGATTTGAAAGAAATTCTGTGGAGATAATGATGGCAAACATGAGATACGCACCCACACGCAAGCATTCTCTCTCTCTCTCTCTCTCTCTCTCTCTCTCTCTCTCTCATCCTAGTCATAAAAGGCCTTTTTTTTCAGTGCAGCACTACAAGCACAGGGTCACGAGTGTGTGCGATGGCGTGGGGAAAAGACACACACAGAGTCTCCTTGAACGCAGCCCTGCAGCTTGGAGCAAACATGGAGCGCTGGAGGAAAAAAGCACAAGTTGCAACCAGAAAAAAAAAAAAAAAAAAACACGATGAAAGGGAATGTTTGAGCAGCTGTGAGCATTTCCCTGTTCAGCGGGGAGAGAGTCGGGGATGCTTGGGGTGTAAGCCTGCAGTCGTAATAGGACCTGGGTCTGATCCTTAGTCTTGTTATTTGGTCTGGTCCACAGTGTGCCTGAGGGAGTCTCTCTCTCTCTCTCTCTCCCTCCATCTCTTGACACAGGCTATCTTGTTTTCTACTTGAATGCTTATGCTCCCTCTGGTGGTAATGTGCCCACTTTAACACTGCATTAGTGCAGAGACACATCAAGGGTGGGCGGCGGAGGCCTATCTCTGCTGTCAGCCCTGCACCCCTCCCCCAAAGAGCTCAGGTAATAACCGTGGACACAATGCTCTCCTCACCTCACAGATCTTCTACGGTGCAAAAATGGCTGAACGGGCTACAGATCGCCCATCCTTGGTCAACACAAACTGCAAGCGAATGCGACACGTTTTACTTGTACCTTATCCATACTTTGACGTATTTCTTTCCTGTTTTACCTTTCTGATAAACAACACAAATGAGTATACTGCCACTTGTGACGGACTAACATAACAATGTTTAGTTTTGTATGTTTAAAATGATTCTACAAAACCAAAACCAGTGAAGTTGGCACGTTGTGTAAATCGTAAATAAAAACAGAATACAATGATTTGCAAATCCTCTTCAACTTATATTCAATTGAATAGACTGCAAAGACAAGATATTTAATGTTCGAACTGAGAAACTTAATTTTTTTTTGCAAATAATCATTAACTTAGAATTTAATGGCAGCAACACATTGCAAAAAAGTTGGTACAGGGGCATTTTTACCACTGTGTTACATGGCCTTTCCTTTTAACAACACTCAGTAAACGTTTGAGAACTGAGGAGACCAATTTTTGAAGCTTTTCAGGTGGAATTCTTTCCTATTCTTGCTTGATGTACAGCTTAAGTTGTTCAACAGTCCGGGGTCTCCGTTGTGGTATTTGACGCTTCATATTGCGCCACATATTTTCAATGGGAGACAGGTCTGGACTACAGGCAGGCCAGTCTAGTACCCGCACCTCTTTACTATGAAGCCACACAGTTGTAACACGTGGCTTGGCATTGTCTTGCTAAAATAAGCAGGGGCGTCAATGATAACGTTGCTTGGATGGCAACATATGTTGCTCCAAAACCTGTATGTACCCTTCAGCATTAATGGTGCCATCACAGATGTGTAAGTTACCCAGACCTTGGGCACTAACACACCCCCATACCATCACAGAGGCTGGCTTTTGAACTTTGCGCCTATAACAATCCGGATGCTTCTTTTCCTCTTTAGTCCGGAGGACACGACGTCCACAGTTTCCAAAAACAATTTCAAATTTGGACACATCAGACCACAGAAAACTTTTCCACTTTGCATGAGTCCATCTTAGATGAGCTCAGGCCCAGCGAAGCCTGCTGCGTTTCTGGGTGTTGTTGATAAATGGCTTTGGCTTTGCATAGTAGAGTTTTAACTTGCACTTACAGATGTAGCGACAAACTGTAGTTACTGACAGTGGTTTTCTGAAGTGTTCCTGAGCCCATGTCGTGATATCCTTTACATACTGATGTCGCTTTTTGACACAGTACCGCCTGAGGGATCAAAGGTCCGTAATATGATTGCTCACGTGCAGTGATTTCTCCAGATTCTCTGAACCCTTTGATGATATTACGGACCATAGATGGTGAAATCCCTACATTTTTTGCAATAGCTGGTTGAGAAATGTTGTTCTTAACCTGTTTGACGATTTGCTCACGCATTTGTTCACAAAGTGGTGATCCTTGCCCCATCCTTGTTTGTGAATGACTGAGCATTTCATGGAAGCTGTTTTTATACCCAATCATAGCACCCACCTGTTCCCAATTAGCCTGTTCACCTGTGGGATGTTCCAAATAAGTGTTTGATGAGCATTCCTCAACTTTCTCTTTTTTTTTTGCCACTTGTGCCAGCTTTTTTGAAACATGTTGCAGGCATCAAATTCCAAATGAGCTAATATTTGCAAAAAATAACAAAGATTTCCAGTTCGAACGTTAAGTATCTTGTCTTTGCAGTCTATTCAATTGAATATAAGTTGAAAAGGATTTGCAAATCATTGTATTCTGTTTTTATTTACGATTTACACAACGTGCCAACTTCACTGGTTTTTGGGGTTTTTAGTTTATTTTTCTATCAACTAAGCACAATTTAAAAATACGTACAATAATTGACCATCAGGGCATGCCCTACATACACGGATGTCAAACTTGTTTTTATTGAGGGCCACATCAAAACTTTTGTTGTCATCAGAGGGCCGTTTGTGACAGTAAATATATATGAAATGAAGCAAAAACCCCATTTTCTGGACTATAAGACGTTACTTTTTACTCAAGCTTACTAAACGCATTCTTTGTTTAAATTTTGACAGAAAAAAAATGCATATTTTAAACTTTAATATTATCTGATCATGCCAATTATATTATTATATAGTGTAATACAAAACTATTTTTGTGAGATAAAAACAAATACTTAAATATCTGCTTGTCACCTTTGTTTATTTTATTTTATTTATTTTTATTTTTTTTTATCAATCCAACAAAACAATACACAACCATACCATAATGAATGAATGAATTAAATAAGTTTATTTCGGTCATATAATCAACCATCAACCATTTTGTGTGACCAGTTTAACAGTACAGATTATACATATTTAATAATATATTCGTTCTTACTTTACCTCTTTCAAAAATCAATATCCCCCGTAAATTATAGTTTTCTCCTCTTAATTGAAATAACCTAAGAATACAAGCTGGAAGGCTGTTGTTCTTTACTCGAAACATAATTTCCATTGTTTTTAAAAACACAATATCTGAAAATTTTAACACATTAGAACTTATAAATAATGGATTGGTATGTTCATAGTAGCACGCTTTGTGTATTATTCTAATGACCCTTTTTTGAAGTTTAATTATTGGGTCTATGTTTGTTTTATAAACATTCCCCCAAACTTCAACACAATATGTTAAATATGGAAAAATAAAAGAATAATATAATATAATAATGCAATTCCAATTCCAAAACCAAACCCGACCCAGCAATATTCAGAATCACACTAAAAATCACCTTTGTTTATGATTTTAAAGCAAGTTATACATAAACAAAAATCTAATAATCAAATGCATATGCGTTTCGATTAATCATGATTAATCACAGGTTACTACCCGCATGCATAATGTAAATTAATTTTAAAAAAGCGGCCTTCTGAAAGCAGCCATTACTACGATGTGGCCCTCAATGAAAACGAGTTTTACACCCATGCACTACGATGATAGATTGCGAAGGAATTTCGCCTACGCTATAGAATGTGTGCGTGGCATGGCGGCAAACTTTAAACTGATGGTTTGCCACAAAACTTTCGACATTTATAACTCGGCTCAACAAGTTCAGATCTTGATCAGAATTGGTACAAATGCAATGACAACTTAATTTGTCAGTACCTATTCGTATCCATTCGCAGTGGGCGGAGCCTCGTGGCAAAAACTGCTCCTCGCCATCAACCATCAAACTCTCATTACTGCACTGAAGATGATTTGATCTCTTTCCAAACTGATGTAAAGCTTTTCGGTTGGGGTCTGAGCACGACTACACGTTGATATCGGCACCAAAATTGCCCCCTTTGGGGTGGAATATGATAACGGTCATAACTTCCTTCCACATGCTCCGACCTTCCTGACATTTGTTATGGTGCATTGGACATTGGGAAGGACGTGACTGCATGCGTCATGCCGACTTAACCCTGAGGTGCAAGGGGGGGGGGGGGCGAGGGTGCTCTCGACGCTGCTTGCAGCTTTCTTTCTTTTTTTTTACTGTCTTGTTTGAACGCTATCATGATGTTTTTACTCTCAAGCACTTTGAGATTTGTTGTAAGAATGTCAACTGCAATACAAATAAAATATATTATTATTATTGTTATTATTAAAAACGGAGAAAAGCTTATTCATTATTATAAAGATATCAATGACTTTTCTGTTTTGTTTGATCAGCCATTTTACTGCTGTGTTACAGGCACTGTTTGGAAGTATGTAAATAAACATTTACAAAATATCTCTATGTAAATATATCTGTGGCTTATAGTCCAGTGCTGCTAATGTATGAAAAAATATTTTTTTCTTCTAAAATGTTGTGCCTTCGGCCTTATATACCAGTGTGACTTATAGTCCGAAAAAATACAGTAATAGCCCTATTAAACAATTTGCATAGGCAACTTATCATGATTATTATAATACATTTGATTGATGGATAACTTGCTCTGAAATCGTAAGCCGAGGTGACAAGCAGATATATTAGTATTGATTTTTCAAAACCTAACAAGAAATACTTGGAATATTTTGTGACATGGTCAGATAGTATTAAAGTGTAGAACAAATGCATTTGCATGCAGTATACTTTTTCTGTCAAAATTAATTAAATGTATTATTTCCAGCCTTTCGTAAACCAGTATAATAATGATATGGCGGGCCACATAAAATGACGTGGTGGGCCTAATCTGGCCCTCAGGCCTTGATTTTGACCCCTGTGCACAAAAATATTGACTTGATGATGAGATTTAGATCTCACAGGGAACACCAGTGCATCTAATGCAGGTGTTGCCAATGGATTTTAATCAAATAGGTGTGGCAATTTTCCAAAAAAGCCAAAAAGGGCTTCTCCTATCCTAAAATTAAACTCATTAGATTTACTTTTCAAAGGGTGAGAGAACATATTCCCCAATTAGTAGAAGTAGAAGCATTTCAATCCCATCTTAAAACTCTTTTGTATATGCTAGCCTTTAAATAGACCCCCGTTTTAGACCAGTTGATCTGCTGTCTGTTTTCTGCTCTGAGGTTATTAGGTGACCACAGATGAGCGCTAGCTGTTCAAAGTCGGGACCCGGGGTGGACCACTCATCGGTGCATCAGTTGGGGATGTCTCTGCGCTGCTGACTTGTCTCCACTCAAGATGATCCCCTGCTGGCCCCACTATGGACTGGACTCCCACACTATTAACTAGATCCACTCGACGTCCATTGCGCCGGTCGACCGGGGGGGCGGGTCCCCACATCTGCGCTCCCCTCCAAGGTTTCTCATTGAAATCCCATTGGGTTGAGTTTTTTCTCGCCCTGATGTGGTATCTGAGCCGAGTCGTTGTGGCTTTTGGAGCCCTTTGAGACACTTGTGATTTAGGGCTTGTGGAGAGGGAGTGTGATCAGCGCGCTTGCAGGAGCAAAAGTCACCGCCTCTGTCCGTGGTGCTGAAAAGAGAGCGCCATCAGACGGGGGCGTGGCATGTGCTGACGGTGAGACACAGCTGGCAGATGATTAGATTGCACAGGTGGTACGTATTAATCTAATCATCTGTTGTCTTTAAAGGGGAACATGTGGCGTAGTGGAAGAATGGCCGTGCGCGACCCAAGGGTCCCTGGTTCAATCCCCACCTAGTACCAACCTCGTCATGTCCGTTGTGTCCTGAGCAAGACACTTCACCCTTGCTCCTGATGGGTGCTGGTTAGCGCCTTGCATGGCAGCTCTCTCCATCAGTGTGTGAATGAGTGTGTGAATGGGTAAATGTGGAAGTAGTGTCAAAGCGCTTTGAGTACCTTGAAGGTAGAAAAGCGCTATACAAGTACAACCCATTTATCATTTATTTAACATTATCACAATTTCAGAAGGGTTAAAACCATTAAAAATCAGTTCCCAGTGGCTTATTTTATTTTTCGAAGTTTTTTTCAAAATGTTATCCATCACGCAATATCCCTAAAAAAAGCTTCAAAGTGCCTGATTTTAACCATCGTTATATACACCCGTCCATTTTCCTGTGACGTCACATAGTGATGCCAATACAAACAAACATGGCGGATAGAACAGCAAGGTATAGCGACATTAGCTCGGATTCAGACTCGGATTTCAGCGGCTTAAGCGAAATTGAAGAAGAAACTGAAGCTATTGAGCCATATCGGTTTGAACCGTATGCAAGCGAAACCGACGAAAATGACACGACAGCCAGCGACACGGGAGAAAGCGAGGACGAATTCGGCGATCGCCTTCTAACCAACGATTGGTATGTGTTTGTTTTTAAGTGTTGTAATGCTTTTAAGCTAAATTATTGGTAAACACAGTTTATGTATAATAATTTACGTAAAACCGCGAGTAATGAATAAAGTTTTCATCAATTAATATATTCTGTAGACATACCCTCATCCGCTCTCTTTTCCTGAAAGCTGATCTGTCCAGTTTTGGAGTTGATGTCAGCAGGCCAGGGAAGCTAGGGTCGATATTCTTCTCTTGATCATCTTCGGTGGCATAAGGGACGGTAGAAGCGGTGTGAGCCAAGACATCCAGGGGGTTTAGCTCGCTCGTCTGCGGGAACAAACTGCCCCCATTGCTTGCCGTGCTACCGAGGACCTTTGTCCCTGAATTGCTCACACACTCCGGCAGATTCAATGGGGGTCTGGCGGAAGATTTCTTTGACTTTATCGTTGGAAATGCATCTGCTTTGAGTGTCGCAGGATATCCACACATTCTTGCCATCTCTGTTGTAGCATAGCTTTCGTCGGTAAAGTGTGCGGAACAAACGACTGACCATTTTCGTCGGCTTTCCCCACACCCTCGTATTTTGAACAAATTTCGTCCAATTTCTTGCCACTTTCGCATCTTTGGGCCACTGCTGCAACTTGAATCCGTCCCTGTTCGTGTTGTTACATCCTCCGACAACACACCGACGAGGCATGATGTCTCCAAGGTACGGAAAACAGTCGAAAAAACGGAAAATAACAGAGCTGATTTGATTCGGTGTTTGTAATGTGTTTGAGAAAATGGCGGATTGCTTCCCGATGTGACGTCACGTTGTGACGTAATCGCTCCGAGAGCGAATAATAGAAAGGCGTTTAATTCGCCAAAATTCACCCATTTAGAGTTCGGAAATCGGTTAAAAAAATATATGGTCTTTTTTCTGCAACATCAAGGTATATATTGCCGCTTACATAGGTCTGGTGATAATGTTTCCCTTTAACATTAGGCGGCCGGGAGCAGAGAAGGAGGAGGATTGGTGAGACTGAAAAACTTTGTTGAAAAACATATGAGCATTAAAAATCTTGTTAAACCTGCACGCTGGACTCCTGTGCCGTGTCTGACAGTGGGACTGCGAGGAAGCGACTTCCACAGGGCTATATAAATAAACTTTGATTGATTGAATTATTGCGCTGAGCAAATACTTTATTGACATTGTCAGATACTTATTATTGAGCACGTTTCATATTTTTATGGTTTTGATTTCAATGCATCACAATACTGAGAGGTCCACCTAAAATTTGGGTTAACATTTTAACAAGATCCGAAGAGCTAATCCGTAGGAAAAAAGTCACAAACAAAACAGAGCATTGCAGTATTATCTTTTGAAAGCAGTTCTGGTATTGTGTAATATTAGATTGTCCCTCTGTTGTCGCTGCCAAGAATATGATCAAAAATCAAAGTCAAAAGACAATTGATTGCTGCCCAGTTAGTTTGTGTTCCAGCAAACAGGATGCTCGGACAGAGTGAGTAAATCACACAAAAGTGAGCAGAGAACCCGAGGCCCAACAAGGGTGCCTTTGAAAGTGACACGGCTCTGAGGACATAAATTATCTTATTGAAGATGGAGGTGGGGCTTTAGCTATAATCTCCATCATTGACATAAAGAGGATCAGGACTGCAGTCAAGTCCAACATGATGAGATGAAACGGCTTAGGATGTGGAGGAGACTTCTTAATACAATAGAGCCAAGGGCTTGTTTGTCAGCCATCACGCTGCCTCAGACGTTCCTCTAAGATGTGACCGTGTTGGTGAGGGAAGATCATGATCTATTTTTTTTGTACGGCATGCAGTGATGTGCAAAAGTCTTATGCTCCCACTGGCTTTGTTATATTGACAGTCTGTGTAAATAGTAAAACAGTGCACAGTAGGATGGATAACGTCTGCATGATTACATTTTTAAGAAGTCTAGATTATTGTGAATTGATTATTGATTAATTATTAGAGGTACACTACTTGGCCAGTGGAGGTACTGTTGATTCATTTTGAACCAGTTAAAGAAAAATGGCCACAGCCATGGGAAACTTAGCTACACGTCCATGAAGAACTCAAGACCTGGAACTCTGGCATTAAACATACTAGCCAACCTTGAGACCTCCGATTTCGGGAGGTGGGGGGTGGGGCAGGGCGTGGTTAAGAGGGGAGGAGTATATTGACAGCTAGAATTCACCAAGTCAAGTATTTCATATATATATATATATATATATATATATATATATATATATATATATATATATATATATATATATATATATATATATATATCTACATCCTGAAAATATGCAAACAAAACTGTGTTTAGATAATTGATACTTCAAACTTGCATAAATAAATCTTAAGGAATATAACATAACTTGGCTTCTGAGAGCTTCAAAATGTAATGAATAAAATGCTAAAGTTGTTGATAAACAAGCAATTATTTTAATAATTAAATATGGTCATTTTAAATGAATTATTATGATCATTTAAAATTAATTATTTCAAATATGTTTATTTTAATGTATAATTCTATGGCTGGATGTAATAAGGAGTCAGAAAAAATACAAATAAAAATACAATTAATTTTGATGTTTTTAGCAAAATATAGTAAAAATTGATTTAGGTTTTTATTTTATTTTAATTAATAAATATATTTATTTTTAGGTAAGATAAACATAATAATACAATTTATCTCTCGTCTGGATGATTTAGTTCTTGTCACCCTGTTGTCCTCCCGTCGTGAAAAAAGGCTGTCCTCACTCAGGTCCGCATGAAAATCGGGAGATTTTCGGGAGAATATTTGTCCCAGGAGGTTTTCGGGAGAGGCGCTGAATTTCGGGAGTCTCCCGGAAAATTCGGGAGGGTTGGCAAGTATGGCATTAAAACAGGTGTTCAGCACATTGTGAGATCCTCCCATGGAAATGTTTAAAGCAGGGGTGTCAAAATAATTTTAGATGGGGGGCCACATGGAGAAAAATGTACTCCAAAGTGGGCCGGACTGGTAAAATCACGGCACGGTAACTTAAAAATAAAGACAACTTCAGATTGTTTTCTTTGTTTAGAAATAGAACCAGCACATTCTGAAAATGTAGAAATCATAAGGTTGTTGTTGTTTTTTTACACTTACATGTTGCGGTACATGTATTCTACCTTTATTTGTCGTTATTTATACTTTCTGAATAAATGATGTGATAATGTTCACCAGGCAACTCATTGGTGTTAATTTTCAATATATCAAGATAAAAAAACTAGTATCAAAATCAAATTACAGGATGTTATTATGTAGTTTGCTCATTTTCCTCGACTGATGCACAAACATCATGTGGTTTATTTATTTTTTTACATATGTAGCATAATCTACAAAGATACAAAGAATTGCTATTGCAACATCTAGTGGACACATTTAGAACAGCAGTTTCTTTCATTCAAAAATTTCGGCTCTTTTTTATACTTAGCAAACTCATCCTGCGGGCCGGATAAAACCTGTTTACGTATGTTTGACACCTCTGGTTTAAAGCATATGAAATTATTCAGTGATAGTTAATCATTCCTATGCTCGATCAAGGAAATGTAGTCAAACGCTCATCTCTAAGGTGGCGCTTGGGCCTTGGATGAATCCATGAAATTTTGATGAGGCTCTGGATAAACGTTGAAGGCATCAATGTAAATATCCACTCCCAGAATCCTCATGGCACCAACCAACTGTTCTTCGCCCCCCATGAATTAGGAAATAGTCGGCTAACCGACTAACGGATAGACAAATAAGCACAAATACGATGTTCTTTACTTTTGTTAAAGGGAAAACAATCCCTATGTGTTACAAGACCATTGATGAATTTCCCTTTACTCTGCCTTTAAATAGAAACAAAAAGGTTCGCACAAGGCGGCTAACAATGCGGGTAATGGGAATTTTGCCTATTTCACCTATAAAGTCCTCAAAAGACCAAATTGCCAAAAAAGCTAAATTTATGTACTGTGACCTCCATATTAATTAAGCTATAACAAAATTTTTACTATAGGAGTTAACAGAGGGGAACTACTATTTTGGCACTGCACCTTGCTCACAGTGACTCAGGCTACTATAGCAAGATAGGGTAAGCTATCTCCTGGAGCTGCTGCTGTTGAATCAGCTTTGAATTTTTGAAAAGTTAATTCTAGGTTATAAACCATGCCTCTCGCATCAATAGTAGAAGGTTGTGTCAATAAGCCGGCCTACTAGCTAAATATCCGAAACCACTGATGCATACTGGTTCTCAATTTAGACCCAATGACATGTTTCATCCTCGGACAATTGTGAATTCTTCATCTAAACGGGACGCACAAGTCTGGTGCTGAAAGATACAACGGTCCCTCCAGAGCAGACATTTTAACTGAATGTTTTGCTATGCTCCTTTTCAAACTATTCCTGACAACTTTACACGAGTTTCACTATAGTTGTGTCCTAAAGTAATCTTTCACAAAGCCTGCTATGACGAGTGGAAGAAAAAATAGGACACACGCATTATTCTGTTGTTGTTGTTGTTGTTGTTGTTGTTGACAGAAGTAGCATTCGTTGCTCTGCGCGGTATGAAATCAATGCGCCCAGGAAAGAAGTTCCGGCAATTCTAAAACATGATTAAAATACTGTAATTATTACATGTTATCATGAATGTCTCTGGTACTACATTACATTACATACATGCTCACATTGTGTATGTGTAAATATTATTGGAGGTTTTTAAATGTTTTTTTGGAGGGATTTTTAGATGGAGTAGGTGAATCCCTATAACCTGCATTGGTCGCCGCCCTGTGCTGGCAGTTTTCCACTATTTAAAACGCAGAAAAAAGGGAAAGACATTCTTGCCTCACATAGGGATTGTGGCTGATGGGCAAAATTCCAAAAAGTGCAGTTTTCATTAACACTTAATTTAAAGTGGAGTTCTAAATGCTAGTAATAGCAGTGCTAAAATAACACATTAAATGGTCCATCGGGACCCAAGGGGGGGCGGTTTTAATTGCATTAAAACACTGTATTTAAAGGGGAATTGCACTTTTTTGGAAATTTTGCCAATCGTTCATTCAGTTCAGTTCATTGTGAACTTTTCGTGCCGTTCTCGCCAGTTTCAGGTCCTAAATGGCTGTCAAAGTGTCCCAACTTGTCGGATTATATTCTCAGTCATCTACTTTTCAGGTGAGATACATGATTTATGATCTCTGTAAATTACAGGGAGCAAGGAAGCAAGGAAACAGCAGACCACTCGATGATGTAAACATAGGGACACACGGAAGTGATCACGTCGCCGCTATATATTGTTTGTCTGCGTTAGCGCTTATAATAACAATATCGCTAATACTTTGTTAATATTAAAGTCACAAAATGTAAATGGGGTATTGTTGGCGCTTTTTGAATGGTTATTTATCAGATTTTCTGCACGGAATATTGGCGCTCCCTTTGTAAACAGACTTTTATTTATGTTTTTTTAATATTTAGAAGGCATTAAAAAAAAATCCTTGCGTCGTCATGTCTATCATAATGATTGCGAACGATAGGCAAAATTAAAAACAAAGTGCAGTTTCCCTTTAATATGTAACCAATGTGTGACTTGTTTATATATTTAGAAAAACATGTTTCAATAGCCATCTTCCTAAATACTGTAATCAATGCACAGGTATACAGTGATTGAAATGTTTCTCATTTTTGCACGATCTCATTTCTTAATAATGTGCTCTGAAATGCACTTTCCACGTGTGATCTTGGGTGTTTATGTTTAAAATGCTGACAGAGGCTATTAAAAATCATGACGTGGTTTGACTTCACTAAAAGGGGGTCACGATTTAATGACCATGGGGATTTTGTGGGTAGCAGGCTGAGACCAGTTGAGAAACCCTCACACGGTACTGTCCATACTGTACCTAAGCCAAGTACCTTTCTGTAACAAGTAGTGTTGTCCCGATACCAATATTTTGGTACCGGTACTTTTTGGTACTTTTCTAAATAAAGGAGACCACAAAACCTACTCAGTGGCCTAGTGGTTAGAGTGTCCGTCCTGAGATCGGTAGGTTGGGAGTTCAAATCCCGGCCGAGTCATACCAAAGACTATAAAAAAAAAAAATGGGACCCATTACCTCCCTGCTTGGCACTCAGCATCAAGGGTTGGAATTGGGGGTTAAATCACCAAAATGATTCCCGGGCGCAGCCACCGCTGCTGCCCACTGCTCCCCTCACCTCCCAGGGGGTGATCAAGGGTGATGGGTCAAATGCAGAGAATAATTTCGCCACACCTAGTGTGTGTGTGACAATCATTGGTACTTTAACTTTAACTTTAAAATTGCATTATTGGCTTTATTTTAACAAAAAATCTTACGGTACATTAAACATATGTTTCTTATTGCAGGTTTGTCCCTAAATAAAATAGTGAACATACAAGACAACTTGTCTTTTAGTAGAAAGTAAGCAAACAAAGGCTCCTAATTTAGCTGCTGACATCAATCAATCAATCAATCTTTATTTATATAGCCCTAAATCGCAAGTGTCTCAAAGGGCTGCACAAGCCACAACGACATCCTCGGTACAAAGCCCACATAAGGGCAAGGAAAAACTCACCCCAGTGGGACGTCGATGTGAATGACTATGAGAAACCTTGGAGAGGACCGCATATGTGGGTAACCCCCCCCCCCCCCCAGGGGAGACCGAAAGCAATGGATGTCGAGTGGGTCTGACATAATATTGTGAGATATTATGACATATGCAGTAACATATTGTGTCATTTTCCATTCTATTATATTGTCAAAATTATGAGGGACAAGTGGTAGAAAATACATTATTAATCTACTTGTTCATTTACTGTTAATATAAGTTAAAGTTAAAGTACCAAATATCTGCTTAATTTCTCTTTTAACATGTTCTATCTACACTTCTGTTAAAATGTAATAATCACTTATTCTTCTGTTGTTTAGATACTTTACATTAGTTTTGGATGATACCACAAATTTGGGTATCAATCCGATACCAAGTCGTTACAGGATCATAAATTGGTCATATTCAAAGTCCTCATGTGTCCATGGACATATTTCCTGAGTTTATGAACATAATATAAAAAAAAAAAAAAACGAAATAAGTTTTTGTGATGCTAAAAAATATCGACGTACTGTACTTGGTATCATTACAATGGATGTTCGATGTAGATCCACCAATGGTGTTTGTTTACATTTGTGTGTAGTGAAGCATGTTTAGCTATTCCTCGTTCTGCAGGGATGATACCTGTAAGAAACGTACTTTATTTGTCGCCATGGAGGTGAAGATTAGTGATTTAGAAGTAGCTAAAACACTGCAGACTGCAGATAGACTTTAGCCACTAGCTACTGTAGCTAGCCATGTCTTAAAGCACCTCTTCCTGAGGGCGTTTCAGTGTTATAACTTCACCTTTATCGTTAGTTTTTAAGCCAAAATGCGTCCGTTCTCCCTTTTCTGTCTACACACTTTGTCTGATTGTAAGTACTCGGTGATTGTGCGCTGCCGAACATGCTCCTCTGCTTGTAAACCAGCAATGACACAACGTGACGACGGGGGGCGGTACTTTTTAGACGCGGTATAGTACCGAATACGATTCCTTAGTATCGCGGTACTATACTAATACCGGTATACCGTACAACCCTAGTAACAAGTGAAACAGTGCTCGTGGTTTTCCAATTTACCTGCACATCATCTGAAGACGGCTCATAGCTGGCCCGCTTGAAGGTTTCAGTCACGTTGCGAAGGATCTCCACAGAAGACAACAGGTCACCGGCATAGAAGTTCTTCCTCTGGGTGAGGTCCAGTAGGTTTTTGGTCACCTGGGACATGCCGTCTCCCGCCAGCATCCTCTGACCTTTCGCAAGGTGCCCCTGAACCTCCAAAAACAGGAGAGGACAAAACTTGGGGCATCGGCGTCCTTCGCAACATTTGACAGACACACCATGGGCGTTCACACAGGAAGGAAATGAGGTGTATGAAATGAGAAATGAGGCCTATGCTCCCAAAGAAGTGGCGGCGAATATCCGCGCCAGACTCAATTGTGTTGGCTCTTGCGGATGTCTCGAAATGAGCCGATGTGAATAAAAGAAGATAACTGGAGCAGAAGACACGCTTAGGCAGAACTAAAATGGCATTTCCCATCAATGCACAAGGTCTGTGTGCATAAATGTACAGTACATTCACAGGGAGAGCTATACAGCTTAGCTCCTATAAATTGCTCTTTTTCCAGCGCTCAACCTTTTTAAAAGGGTACCTATGATGCATTTAGTCTTTTCAGACTTATAAATATTGCAATGTCGGATACTTGTGTTTGGCGTGAGATTATACACAGTTTTGGAGGCCTCTGCCCGCGGTGTTTTGCAGTCTGGCGACGTGATTTCACAGCGAGGTGGACATACTTATTCGGACATTACGTAGATCTATCAGCCAGAGGGGGAGGAGCTCTGTATGAGGCCAGCTGAGTTGTACGAAACGCAAAAAAAGATAGGATAAAATATTATTTTCATCAAATCGCATAATAACAGAGACATAAATGCTGCTAAAACAACTTTTTTATGAAGGTCTGTATCGTTTGGAGAGTGTGCAGCTCTAAATAATGTTGTGGCCGGGTGAATCTATATAATGTTTATGAGGTTAATTTTGATTAAGTTTTGGAAAAAAATAGCGATGTATATTCAATTGTGTACATTTTTTCAAAAGATACATTTGGAACCTTTTGGAGAGGGCTCTGGGATTGCCTCCACAAACCAACATCTGGCGGACGATCTCAAAGCACGGGTTACAAAAGCAACTGAGGAACAAGATGTACACTAAAGCATAGCCAATACATATTTTCTACACCAGGGATTCTCGAACTGTGTACACGGGCTCCATCTAGTGGTATGCAAAGTACAGTGTTTTATATTAAAACACGGTGTTACTGTTCAAACTATGTGTAATGTTACTGTGGCCATAAATCTTAAATGTACTTGTTAAATAAAACCTCTACCTTGTTTTTAATGAATACTTAGGCCTACAATGCTACTGTATTTTATTATCGGTCATTATAGTGTCATTTAGAAAATTAATTTTTTCCTAAGGCGGTACTTGGTGAAAAAAACAAACTTGAGAACCACTGATCAAGACTACAAGAACATGTTTTAAATGTCCAGTAGATGGAAATCTTCATAGATCTCCTTAACAGGAAAATGGTCTCCATTCACAGATTAAAAGTTACTTGCTTGATTTGTGTGTAATTGTGTTCTGTATATGATAATGTAACACACTGGTGTTTGCTCGTGTTTGTCCTAGTAAATTACAGGAAAAAATAATGCACTGTATTTTACATACATACTTCTGGATTACTGTGAACGTTGTATTTTCTATCATTAAAAGTAAAAAAAAAAAAAAAACTACCGTATTTTTCGGACCACAAAGCACACTTAAAATGCTTTAATTTTATCAAAACTCGACAGTGGGACTTACAACCCGGTACGCCTAATGTACGGAATAATTTTGGTTGTGCTTAGGGACCTCGAAGCTGATAAGTGTGACCAGTAGATGGCAGTCACACATAAGATATACGTGTAGACTGCAATATGATGGCAGTCACACATAAGAGATATGTTTAGACTGCAATATGACTCAAGTAAACAACACCAACATTTTAAATGTTCCATTGAAAATATAGAACATTACACACGGCGCTCAAAAATCTGTCAAAATGTTTTAGTACGACTTTGGTAAGCTATGAAGCCTCACCGATTAATGTATTGTACTGTGCTTCAACATACGAGTACCGGTATTAATTTGGCGTGTGTATAAGGCAAGACGGTGAAGTGTGAAGTGAAGTGAATTACATTTATATAGCGCTTTTTCTCAAGTGACTCAAAGCGCTTTACATAGTGAAACCCAATATCTAAGTTACATTTAAAGCAGTGTGGGTGGCACAGGGATCAGGTGGGTAAAGTGTCTTGCCCAAGGACACAACGGAAGTGACTAGGATGGCGGAAGCGGGGATCGAACCTGCAACCCTCAAGTTGCTGGCACGGCCGCTCTACCAATCGAGCTATACCGCCCTATACCGACGGTAACACTTTAGTATGGGGAACATATTCACCATTATTTAGTTGCTTATTAACATGCAAATTAGTAAAATATTGGCTCTTAATAAGTCATTATTAAGTACTTATTAATGTCTTATTCTGCATGGCCTTATTATACAACCAGTAAGCCATTAACTAAGAGTCTTCCCTCAATAACCTCAGAATTATTGCTTATTAGTAACCCTAACCCTAACCCTAACCCTAACCCTTATATGTTTCCCTAGTGTCCTAATAACTCTAAATTAAGTCTTTGTTACTTTAATACGCAACTAATTAATGGTGAATATGTTCCCCATACTAACGTGTTACCGGTAAGACATATTATCTGGCGCTTTGTTTCGCAATATTATGCAAAATAACCTTTTCTTACCTTCTGGTACCTGCTGATCTGTATTTGGGATCTGCATAAATCCTGAAAATGTGCACGTGTCCGCCTTTGTAGTCAATGAGCTTCTTCTTTGTTTCTATCTTCTTGTTATGGGACATTCATCCTCCACTGTTGCCATTTCTACTATAAAGTAGTGTAAAGTTCTTACTTATATCTGTCAGTAAACTCGCGATGAAAGCACTAAAACATGCCGGTGTAGTGAGTTTACATTATTCACTCAAGGAACTTTAGTTATTAGAGAGTTCCGATCGGACGGTTTGTCACGGGACACATTTCCGGCGTTTTTATTGCACTAGTGAGCCACGGATGAGAAGATGCTGCTCTGTTATTGATTTAAGTAAAGTCTGAATGTCATTAAAAGTTAACTCCATCTTTTGACACTTCTTCCACTCCCGTCCTTGCACGCTACACTGCTACAACAAAGATGACGGGGAGAAGACGCTGCCGAAGATGAGCCACGTAAATAAGACCGCCCACAAAACGGCGCATCCTGAAGCGACTGTCAGAAAGCGGCTTGAAGATGATCTGTAAAACATAATCTATGCAACATTTTGACCAAAGAAAAAAAAAAAAGACCCCTTTAATGGGCCCTATAATGCGGTGCACCTTTTATATGAAAATAGACCTGACTATACGCGCTCATCGGCAGTGCGCCTTATAATCCGGCGCGCCCTATGGTCCGGAAAATTCGGTAAAGAAAAAGTACAGCATCTTTGGAGGACTGAACGTGTCCAATATGACAACAAAACAAACGGAGACATGGCAAAGTGCTAACGATGTATTACTTAAAGGTACAGTTTTCCTCTATGTTTGGTCACGCTGCAACAAGAACGGATGCTTTGGGCGTGGGGTGGATTTTAATGCGTTGGGAATAAAGGCTGTGGGAGGGAGCTGACTTTGCACTTACTGATTGCTGCAAGTATCTGAATTCATTTGTTATGCATCTGGCATAGCTCGGCGGCTCCCAGAAGGCCATACCGCGGTGATCCAAAGAGCAGCGTCGACTGGTCGTGCCTGCGAGAGACAGACAGAAAAAAATAAAAGAGAAGGACGGCGACAGATTTGGAGAGGAGGAAGTGGCAGCGGGGCGGGAGGGGGAAGATAAGAAGGGAGATGAAGATGCCGGCGTGGAGCATTTAGGGGGGGGATTAAGACCAAAGGAGAGTTGAATGACGGGAGGATAGAAGTCATGTTGGAAACAGGAAATGAAGGAGAAGGAAGAAAAGAAGGCAGACGTATTACTTTTTTTCATGAGATATTTAAAGTCCCCTTTTGTCCAGTTCTGCTGCCTATCACTCAACATCAAAATTTGATGTTGCACATTCAATTATGCAATACAGACGAGAGTGCTTATTTGAATGTATTAGCAGTTAAACTGGATCCCCCTGACTTGTAATATATGCACCATGTCCCGCGTTATTAGTGCTCCATGCAGGGAAGGGTTTATTCGAGCATGCAGCACCACTGCTGTGGTCGCTGTCAGGCACTGGAACAGCGATCCCGAAATAGCAGAACCGCCCAACGTCCGCCCACGCGGGCCTCGCGCCACTCCTACGTCGACGCTCCAACATCACACCTTCCCAGCTGTCGACCTGCTGGAGTGCACTTCACAGATCACCCGGCCGCTCGACATCCCGTGGAAAACTCCCACAGTAACAAAACATTTCCCCTGGCGTCCGTGCCTCGCTTAAACCTTAGCTATCGCTTGTTCTTGTTCTCGCTTTTTCACACGCCGACACACACACACAGGGAGAGAGGGCTCAAAGCCACCCCTCCTGCACGCCCACCTTCTCCACAGCTACTATCTTATCTGCTCAGTGCTCACACACACACACACACACACACACACACACACACACACACACACACACACACACACTCAAGCTGCACACAAAAAAAAAACGTCACCCCTGAAGCACAAATGAAAGACTCAGGGTAGGTTTTTGCACACTGACTCCAACTGCGGCAAAGTCTAGAAAATCCAACAGCTGTGTCAAAAAGTCTGCATTTACAAATAGAATCTTGCAGAGGAACATACAAACCCCGTTTCCATATGAGTTGAGAAATTGTGTTAGATGTAAATATAAATGGAGTACAATGATTTGCAAATCCTTTTCAACCCATATTCAATTGAATGCTCTACAAAGACAAGATATTTGATGTCCATCCATCCATCCATTTTCTACCGCTTAATCCCTTTGGGGTCGTGGGGGGTGCTGGAGCCTATCTCAGCTACAATCGGGCGGAAAGTGGGGTACACCCTGGACAAGTTGCCACCTCATCACAGGGCCGATATTTGATGTTCAAACTCATAAACTTTATTTTTTTTTTTGCAAATAATAATTAACTTAGAATTTCATGGCTGCAACACGTGCCAAAGTAGTTGGGAAAGGGCATGTTCACCACTGTGTTACATCACCTTTTCTTTTAACAACACTCAATAAACGATTGGGAACTGAGGAAACTAATTGTTGAAGTATTGAAAGTGGAATTCTTTCCCATTCTTGTTTTATGTAGAGCTTCAGTCGTTCAACAGTCCGGGATCCCCGCTGTCGTATTTTACGCTTCATAATGCGCCACACATTTTCGATGGGGGACAGGTCTGGACTGCAGACGGACGAGGAGAGTACCTGCACTCTTTTTTACAAAGCCACGCTGTTGAAACACGTGCTGAATGTGGCTTGGCATTGTCTTGCTGAAATAAGCAGGGGCGTCCATGAAAAAGATATGTTGTTCCAAAACCTGTATGTACCTTTCAGCATTAATGGTGCCTTCACAGATGTGTAAGTTACCCATGCCTTGGGCACTAATACACCCCCACACCATCACAGATGCTGGCTTTTTGAACTTTGCGTCGATAACGGTCTGGATGGTTCGCTTCCCCTTTGGTCCGGATGACACGATGTCGAATATTTCCAAAAACTATTTGAAATGTGGACTCGTCAGACCACAGAACAGTTTTCCACTTTGCATGAGTCCATCTTAGATGATCTCGGGCCCAGAGAAGCCGGCTGCGTTTCTGGATGTTGTTGATAAATGGCTTTCGCTTTGCATAGTAGAGCTTTAACTTGCACTTACAGATGTAGCGACAAACTGTATTTAGTGACAGTGGTTTTCTGAAGTGTTCCTGAGCCCATGTGGTGATATCCTTTAGAGATTGATGTCGGTTTTTTAGATCCACAGTGCAGGGAGAAGCGCTACCACAGATCTTCCCTACCTACAGCTATAAGATTTTACAACACTTAAGTGATTACTGTAAACTGCTTTTTTGTTATTGTGAAAAACTTAAGCTAAGTGTGCAATATGGGTGTTACGACTTTTCTTTTATGATTTATCTATACATAGTGCAAATGTTTAATGCCCAGTATGTATTAGTTATTAAAAAATGTTAGTTTGTCGTTACAGTTTACTTTTGCATGTAAATTCTGCATTGCAACCACAACTTTTCTCCATTGTGGAATAAATACAAATCTATCCAGTCTTATCCTAAAAAAACGGACATTCTTTACTGAAATATAACCACGGTGGAACGGTAGAGAGGTCGTCATTATAAATCCGTTCCACTTGTTCATGTCGAGAACGCCAACATCACTGAAAACCCAGGCCATGTTTTCCCTTGCAAGTTGCAACCTAGCTTGTATTGTTCCTGCATGAGTGGTCATTTGAAACACACAAAGTCGACAATTACAGAAGAAACGAGCAAGAAGGTCATCTGGGGGGGGGGGGGGGGGGGGGTGAAAAGGGCGACATGTCCTCTGCACTTTTTCCTAAAGGCGGTTTTGGACGACTGCACCGTATACTGTCCAAAATATGCTACATTGAGAGGAGACGAGTCAAGTTGTTTCCTTTTATCATTGCTTGGATTCGCCAAGTACCATCTTAGAAAAAACGTGGCTCTCCAAGTACCACCATAATGACCAACATTAAAATACAGTACCGTAGTAGGCCTTAGTATTCATTACAAACAATGTAGAGGTATTATTAAACCTGTCCGCCCTGGGATCGGTAGCTCGTGAGTTCAAACCCCGGCCGAGTCATACCAAAGACTATAAAAATGGGGCTCATTACCTCCCTCACTCAGCATTTAGGGTTGGAATTGGGGGTTAAATCACTAAAATGATTCTTGAGCGTGGCCATCGCTGCTGCTCACTGCTCCCCTCACCTCCCCGTGGGTGATACAAGGGGGTGGGTCAAATGCAGAGGTTAATTTCACCACACCTGGTGTGTGTGTGACTATCAGTGGTACTTTAACTTTATTTAACAAGATGATTTAATATTTTTGGCCACTGTAACATTACACACAGTTTGAACAGTAACACTGTGTTTGAATAGAGTAAAATTAACACTTTACCAACTGTTTCTAATGAGCACGGTAATGAAGTACAAAGTATGACTTTTATTAACTTAATGGGGAAGGCCGGGAAGGGGTAGGGGCTAAGATTATTTTTTGTTTTTTTATGTCTTATAGGTGTTGTTATAATGTTGGATATTCGAGTTAAATGATGCCAAAGTGTCAAATCATGAGATTCATGCATCTGGGCCTGAGCTTGGTTGCAGTTTTAAATGCCTCATCAGGATGAGTCGTGTTGTCACAGCGAGATGGACGTACTTACAGTCGTGGTCAAAAGTTTACATACACTTGTAAAGAACATAATGTCATGGCTGTCTGGAGGTTCCTATAATTTCTACAACTCTAATTTTTTTGTGAGAGAGTGATTGGAGCACATACTTGTTGGTAACAAAAAACATTCATGAAGTTTGGTTCTTTTATGAATTTATTATGGGTCTACTGAAAATGTGACCAAATCTGCTGGGTCAAAAGTATACATTATGTCCTTCACAAGTGTATATAAACTTTTGACCAAGACTGTATTTCGACATGAAACAAGCTCTCAGCCAGAGAGGCTATGAGGAAACAGAAAAAAATGTAGGATAAAGTGTAATTTTCATCAAATCTTGCGCATAATGATAATGCGACATGCAGTGACATAAAAGCTGCTAAAAGCAGTTTTTTTATGCAGAGTCTGAATCGGTGTACCTAATTTGGTGACCTATGAATCTTTAGTGAATATTCATAAAGTTTATGAGGTTTATTTTTGACCATGTCTGGAAAAATATAGCAGTGACAAACTTCAAGATATATCTTTAAACTGTACATTTTCAACAGAGACATGTTGATACTTTTGGAGAACATGGAGCGTGGTTTCATTTGCAATCTGGGAACGCCTCCAGAATCGAACATCTTGCAGCCAGATTCAAAAAACGTGTTATGAAAGTGACCGTGGAGCAAGATTTATGCAAAATTTGCACCAAAGCATATCCAATATATTTTATCCAGACCAGTGTTTAACCATCGGGCCTGGGCCCATTGCTGGACAGCATGCGCCACCTGGAGGACTGCCAAAAAATATCTGTTTCTCAGGCGTGGTCCATATGGGAACTCAGTTGTAATACATTTTCCCACCACCTGTGGCAGTAATGATAATCTCAAACAAACAGAAGAAGTCTGTAACTAAAGTCATAGAGAAGTTTCTTAAGCACAAAAAATATGACTAAAGGGATGAAGCTGTATTTTCATTTGCGCTTAAATATTAATGACACTTTATCTAAGAAACATATATATTGTTCTTTTATATCATTAAATAACAGCGTATTTACTTGAGCACTGGGTAAATTCTATGTACATTTATTTTTCATCAGTTTTTATGAGTCCTATCTATTCCAGTATATTTGATTAGTATTTATTTTTATAATAAACCTGACCTAAACTTTAATAATCTATGTGATAAACCTATAAAATGTTAAGTAGTTTAGATATAAGCCCTGAATATGATACAAATTAAGAGTAAGATTACTAACTCAGTGTTAATATTTTAGTGGGTCCCAGGCCCCTCTATCGAGGAAAAGTTTGCCCCCAAGGTCAAAAAGACTAAGAGCCCCTGATCTAGACCAAAAGGAAGTGTTTCACATGTAGATTACAATCATCATAAGCACAACCATTTTAACATAATCACCATTTTAAAGCGCATGCAAAAAATCTGCACTGTAAAAATGCACAATTTACAGCAAAATACCGGCAGCTGTGGTTGCTAGGAAGTCACCATAAAAAATACAGTCACAATATTCAGGACATTACAGTATGTTGATGTTGAATTCAATCATTTTACAGTGAGCTGTTTTTGCTTAGGGTAAATTATTATGAAAAAAACGGATAATTTGTTAACCTAAAAAACTATAACATTTACAGTACAATTAGGGCCAATTTTAGTGTTGTCAATCAGCCTATCCCCGGGTGCATATCTTTAGACAGTGAGAGGAAGCCAAAATACTTAAAGGGAACACAGAAAGACCCCAAACCCAGGAATCGTCCCCAGAACCTCCTCAGTGTGAGGGCATGAGGAGCGTTAACTACTGCGTCACTGTGCTGCCCTGACACCACTACTAGTATCTGCAACATGCTTGTGTTTCCGAGACATGTGAGCAGCACATGGGGATATTAACTTAAAAGTATTTGTACAACCTTTCACTGGACAACTCACAACATGGTCTTAATTCCGCAATTTAGCGAGCTGATAAAAATAAACCTTGAAATGCTCCGTAACTGTTAAATAGCTACTTGCAACCAGTTCCTACGCACTTAAAAACACAGCATGGTTCATTCCCATGCAGTTTACAATGAAGCACATAGACATAACCTCTCAATGTCTGAAAAGACACAAAAATACAAGAAAACATGTTGTTAGCCAAAAGTTAACTAGACTAATGCTTTAACACAAACCCCAAAAACAATTAAGGTATCCTGTAAATGTAAATGTACAAAGTGCTAAATCTTTAATTTAGACATAATAATAATATAATACATCTTAAGAGTATTTGCATGTGGGGTTAATTTTATCAGGTGTAATTTTCTGATAGGATTGGAAGTAGCTTGTGTTTGCAGTTGGTCACATAATCCGTTAAAAACAGTTTTCTACTAAAGTCAAAGTGCACGTGTCCATCCCTGGCCTTCGGGTAATTCCCAAGGAAGAGGGAATCACAAGAATGTAGGTGTCGGGTTTAGAAAAGAAGATTAAAGACCTTAGCAACATCTGGTTTAAGTTCCACACAAAGGGACAGAGGATAGAGCTCGGAGGTCACCGGACCCAAATCATCACAGGTTGACTCTCAAGTAAATAAACTGGGTGTTGGCCGGACTGATCGGCATCAAGGTTTGACCCACCAGGAGAGGGGGTCTATAAGAAATGGTATTTAAACACAATGTTCCGACAAGACAGCAGAATGAAGAGATCTGGCACTTCTTCTCCTAGAGTTGCAACTCTCGTCCGAAACTCGCTGAAACAATATAAAGCACATCACCCCAGTCCTCCAGAAACTCCACTGGCTCCCCGTTCCTCACCGGATCCACTTTAAAATCCTCCTCCTCACCCACAAAGCACTCCACAACCAGGCCCCCTGCTACCTCACCAACCTGCTTCACCGCCATACCCCTTCACGAAGCCTCCGCTCCTCTGACGCCAACCTCCTCTCCCCAACACTCAGAACCAAGGTCTGGACCTGGGGTGACAGAGCCTTCTTCATCACTGCTCCCACCCTCTGGAACATTCTTCCCAAACCCATCTGTGACTGCCCAGACCTTCCCACCTTCAAAAGCCTTCTCAAAACACACCTATTCAGATCTGCTTTTAACAGTGATTAGTGTTCTGTGTCTTGTAATTGTCCTGTATTATTATGTATTTTACAATGTACTGCTTTTATATTTCCTGTATTTTGTATTATTACTTTAAACTGTTTTATATTTTGATTTGTTGTCCTGTAAAGCGTTTTTGAGTGCTCTGAAAAGCGCTATACTAAATAAAATGTATGCATTATTATTATTCTATTAGAAAAAGGTAAGGACATGTCTATCACTATTTAAAAAAGGATGTCATGGGCTCTCGTTGATCCCTAACCTGTTTTGATGAATTCATACTGGGAAGATAAAAGTTGCCAAAGGCAGCGTTGTATTGATGTGAAAAGTGTATGCAAAACATGTTAGAAACACGCTGTCAAGTAGCTGAATAATAATAAAAATAAAATATTTAACGTAGTCCAAGGTCAGTGTTACTTCATTATGTAAGGAGCACGTAATGAAAGCACCAATTTTAAAACTGAGTCACAATGCAACGTAGAGGTCATATATGGTCACGGTTAGCATCTGCACTACCTTCATAGATACAAATCAATAAGGCTTCCTTTTGCAGATTAACAACCCGACTATCTCAATGCGAGAGGTTTCATTTAGCCTCTTTGCTCAGGGTACATGAGAGCTTTTGGGAGAATTAACCTGTGAAGAGTTTAATAGCTTCAAGTTATGTTGCAGTAATTGCACTCTATTTTTTTTCCTGACGGGCGACCTAATTTGTAATTTTAGCATGGAACAAAGCAGACAGGAACGTGAAAAAAATGAATATTGTTAATGTAGTGGTTCTAACGCAGCTGTCAGTCTGTTCAGGCTGTCGGTTGCTTTCCACACTGAGCAGGGTATGCAGTATAAAGAGCGGATTTGTGTTACTTTAAAAAAAAAATAAAAATCCTGTGTCTCCAACTGCGTCTTATCACTCTTTAGGCGTTTGTCAATGTCAAGGGGAGGAGGGAGCCTTCCAAGCATCCTGGATACACTGATTGGAACCTTTTCCAAAAAGATTTATATCAAATGTCAAGGCGTTCCGAAGGCACCACAGTCGGTGGTAAATGACCAAAATGGGCTGCCAAAAGAAGACTTTTTCTCCCCAGCAAGATGCCATTCATTGATCAGCTAATCATCTCGGGAGTCTTGCTGACAAAAGCACCGGCCAAGAGACAAAGTGTGCTCACATAACAGGGGTGTCATCCTCCCCACCCCCCCCAAACCGAAAACAAACAACGAGGAAAAAACTTAAAGGAGAATGTCACTCAGTGTAGAGCACTGAACATGCTAGCTTGAGTCTTGATTTGAAAAAAAAACAATCACTTTGTACAATATTCTTCAACTACCCTTTTTCGGTAACAGCAAGAGATGCTACCCCAGTAGAAGCATTTAAGTCCCATCTTAAAACTCATTTGTACACACGAGCCTTTAAATAGACCCCCTTTTTAGACCAGTTGATCTGCCGTCTTTTTTCTGCTGTGCCCCCCTCTCCTGCATGGAGAGGTTATTAGGTGACCACAGATGAGGCGCTAGCTGTTCAAAGTCGGTACATGGGGGGTGGACCACTCATCTGTGCATCAGTTGGGGACGTCTCTGCACTGCTTACTTGTCTCCACTCAAGATGATCTCCTGCTGGCCCCACTATGGACTGGACTCTCACACTATCAACTAGATCCACTCGACGTTCATTGCACCGGTCGCCCAGGAAGGGGGGCTCTCCACATCTGCGGTCCCCGACAAGGTTTCTCATTGTATCCCATTGGGTTGAGTTTTTTCTTGCCCTGATGTGGGATCTGAGCCGAGGATGTCATTGTGGCTTGTGCAGCCCTTTGTGATTTAGGGCTTGTGGAGGGGGCGTGGCCTGAGGGCCTGCCGTGGAACGGGATGTGTCAGGACCGGCCTCGAAGACAGCGACAGGCGCGTAGATGACCCAGGTGGGCCTTGTTATCTAATCACCTGTCGCCTTTATTAGCAGCAGCCGGGAAGAGAGACGTAGTTGGAGTTGGAGGTGCTGCTAAATGTGGACGCAGGAGAGAAAGACAGTTTGCTGGAAAGCAAAAGACTTGCACTATTTGATGAAAATAAAACAGTGTTATACCCCGAATTCCGGGCTCTCCTGGCAGTGTGTGGTGGTCCGAAGTACCCATTAGAGGGCAACCTCTACAGGGCTATATAAATAAACTTTGATTGATTGATTGATTCTTACCGCAGCTCCATTGGGTAGATTTGATGGGTTACTGCCCGATTTGAACCCGATGCACATGGACTATAATGGACAATGTCACAGGTTTTTTCCTCGGTCCTTGTGCAGTGAAACTAAACATGAAACTAAACCAAAAAAGTAAACTAAACAACATTTTTTGTGTGCGCTATGTAGTTTTTGGATACATGCGCTAACAATGTATCGTAAATGGTCTCACATAACCTTGCAAATAGTCATACATTTTGAAACTAATTTTACATGGCATTTGAATCATTTCATTGAATTAAATATTTGGAGGGCATGACCGAATTATGTCGGTGCTTCCGGGTGTCAATTCACATGTAACCAAATAGTGTCATGTTTCAATACCTTTGTTGCTCATTGTAGACTAAACACCTGCTCAAACACTTGGCCGGGAAACAGTCACTCTAGCCTCTAGGAAATATTGCAATTGTCCATGCCAACAAAGCATGATTGAAAACGCTTGACTGTAATGTACGGTTCCACTTTTCCAAAATGCACTGCCTCGATGCGAATTGACATTGAATTTGCCATAGACATGCTCCTGATTAGCATCAGCAAATTTACATGGGCATTTCAACAGCTCCAAATTTGAACTTTGAAAATGAAAACTACAGCAAATATTTATGTATTGATCAAATAGCTAGTTTATAATAAATACAATACTTAAAAGTATAAACACTTTGTAGGGCACAGCATAAAATAGACATAAATTTAGCTTCTTATGCAAACACTACTTCCTAGCTAGACAACGCAATATAGACTATGCACTACTGCCGTCTAATGTCTTGGAATCGCAACTGCATGCAAAGTCTACTATGTAATACTTGCAAATGATACTCAGAAATGTGAAAAATATATAACAAATGGACAACAGACTCATTACAATCAGCTCATTTTTTAACGTTACATTAAAAGTGAGATTTAATATTAAACAACTGACATTTATTAACACACACAGAAGCACAAACATTTTTATTTTTGATTACCAGAATTGATTTCCAGGTACTGGGAATTTTATATATATATTTATATATATATATATATATATATATATATATATATATATATATATATATATATATATATATATATATATAGAAAAAAACAATAATCATTAACTTAGAATTTAATGGCAGCAACACATTGCAAAAAAGTTGGCAGAGGTGCATTTTTACCACTGTGTTACATGGCCTTTCCTTTTAACAACACTCAGTAACGTAAAGAGTTTGATGCTTTTCAGGTGGAATTATTTCCCATTCTTGCTTGATGTACAGCTTAAGTTGTTCAACAGTCCTGGGTCTCCGTTGTTGTATTTTAGGCTTCATAATGCGCCACACATTTTTAATGGGAGACAGGTCTGGACTACAGGCAGGCCAGTCTAGTACCCTCACTTTTTTACTTTGAAGCCACACTGTTGAAACACGTGGCTTGGCATTGTCTTGCTGAAATAAGCAATGGCAACATATGTTGCTCCAAAACCTGTATGTACCTTTCAGCATTAATGGTGCCTTCACAGATGTGTAAATTACCCATGCCTTGGGCACTAATACACCCCATACCATCACAGATGCTGGCTTTTGAACTTTGCACCTATGGTTCTTTTCTTCTTTGTTCTGGAGGACACGATGTCCACAGTTTCAATTTGAAATGTGGACTCGTCAGACCACAGAAAAACTTTTCCACTTTGCATCAGTCCATCTTAGATGAGCTTGAGCTCAGCAAAGCCGGCGGCGTTTCTGGGTGTTGTTGATAAATGGCTTTCACTTTGCATAGTAGAGTTTTAACTTGCACTTACAGATGTAGCGACAAACTGTAGTTACTGAAAGTGGTTTTCTGAAGTGTTCCTGAGCCTATGTGGTGATATCCTTTACACACTCATGTCACTTTTTGATGCAGTACCACCTGAGGGATCCAAGGTCCGTAATTTAATCGCTTAAGTGCAGTGATTTCTCCAGATTCTCTGAACCTTTTGATGATATTATAGACCGTCGATGGTGAAATAGCTGGTCGAGAAATGTTGTTCTTAAACTGTTCGACAATATGCTCAAAGTGGTGACTCTCACCCCATCCTTGTTTGTGAATGACTGAGCATTTCATGGAAGCTGCTTTTATACCCAATCATGGCACCCACCTGTTCCCCATTAGCCTTTTCCCCTGTGGGGTGTTCCAAATAAGTGTTTGATGAGTATTCCTCAACTTTTTTAGTCTTTTTTGCCACTTGTGCCAGCTTTTTTTAAACATGTTGCAGCCATCAAATTCCAAATGAGCTAATATTTGCCAAAAATAACAAATATTTCCAGTTTGAACGTTAAGTATCTTGTCTTTGCAGTCTATTCAATTGAATATAGGTTGAAAAGGATTTTCAAATCATTGTATTCTGTTTTTATTTACGATTTACACAACGTGCCAACTCCACTGGTTTCGGGGTTTGTAGATCAGGAGTTTGCAAAACTTCACAGTTGTTACTGCCCATGTTTTTTTTACTTTACAGACCCTAAAATGTATTTGCTCTCGTGCACCACACACAGGGCGACTATAGGAGACTCAGACAGATTAAACTAAGATGGAGGAATTACATTTTGTTGTATCAGGAGTTTAATCGCATTCCAATTGAGGAACGTTGTCCTTCTGGTCCATTCAGCTGCTGCCTTGCTTTTGTGTCACCAAGAATGTGTTTCTTGTTAGCTGATGAGCTCCACTTTAATTAGTTGCCGGGCTTTGGATCCGTCATCCTGCATGCGTTTCTCTTCCCGTTGAAATGTAACTCGTGCACTTTTGCCTTGTTCAAATACAAAGTGACATTCTTGTCGCGAAGCTCCTGCACTTGAGTCCACCTGTCTTTCCACATTGCAGCACCAGCATCCACACAGGTCCAAGACAGACCCCCCTCGACTCGCCCCTGGTGGCGGTTGTCACCCATGATGGGTGAGGCGGCGCTGATGCCGGCTGCTGTTCTCATGATGACCTTGATGATGACAGCGTAAGCGACGATGCCCCCTAACACATTTGGACGCGTCACCGCGGCTTGTCTCGCTACATTCCCGTCTCACACTTTGTTGCGTTGCCGGTGCTGATCAATATTGCATCTTCGTTAAATCCGTATCAGCAGTTTGACTATCCTGGAGGGAAGGAAGAAGGCTAATCGTGGTGTCCTTTTGCATAGTTTGACCTCCATTTAAAATACAAAACAAAAAGGTGGGAAAGGTTCAAGTCCGTTCATTGTTGCATAACGCGGCCTTTACAAAACTGTGATTAATCGCTTTACAAACAAACTTGACCTGACCTGAACTATCCTCCATCATGGACTTTTTTCAAGTGCCAACATAGTTTAAGTATGAAATATGTCTGCTCCCTTTATTTTAGCCTTTTATCATTGCACCAGTCCATCCATTACACGGGCATTTAAGGTCAAGTGATGCACCACATTTGAGGTAATAGTCACACACAAACCTCCTGTGTATTCAATTGTGAAGTGAAGTGAACTATATTTATATAGTGCTTTTCTCTAGTGACTCAAAGCGCTTTTACATAGTGAAACCCAATATCTAAGTTACATTTAAAGCAGTGTGGGTGGCACTGGGAGCAGGTGAGTAAAGTGTCTTGCCCAAGGACACAAGGATTGACGAGGATGGTGGAAGCGGGGATCGAACCTGGTACCCTCAAGTTGCTAGCACGCATACTTGCCAACCCTCCCGGATTTCCCGGGAGACTCCCGAAATTCAGCGCCTCTCCCGAAAACCTCCCGGGACAAATCTTCTCCCAAAAATCTCCCGAAATTCAGGCGGAGCTGGAGGCCACGCCCCCTCCAGCTCCATGCGGACCTGAGTGACGTGTCGACAGCCTGTTTTTACGCCCCCTTTCCCACAATATAAACAGCGTGCCTGCCCAATCACGTTATAACTGTAGAATGATCGAGGGCGAGTTCTTGGTTTCTTATGTGGGTTTATTGTTAGGCAGTTTCATTAACGTCCTCCCAGCGCGGTAACAACACACAACAACAGCAGTCACGTTTTCGTCTACCGTAAAGCAGTTCGTCTGCCGTAAACAGCAATGTTGTGACACTCTTAAACAGGACAATACTGCCATCTACTGTACATGCATATGTGACAATAACATCGAGGGCTTTTAGAGAGTGCAGTGCACAACTGCGCACACAACAAGGAGACGAAGCAGAATGCATCATCAGAGAGGGTGTTCAGTATGGTTAGAAAAATAGTGACAGAATAGAACAAGGATGGACAATTCAACCCTTAACTCAACAATGAGTAGATGAGTGTTATGTGTGTGTATATGTGTAAATAACTGAACACTGAAATTCAAGTATTTCTCTTCTTTATATATATATATATATATATATATATATATATATATATATATATATATATATATATATATATATATATATATATATATATATATATATATATATATAGCTAGGCTCCAGTGTCCCCCGCGACCCCGAAGGGAATAAGCGGTAGAAAATGGATGGATATATAGCTAGAATTCACTGATAGTCAAGTATTTCTTATATATATATATATATATATATATATATATATATATGAAATACTTGACTTGGTGAATTCTAGCTGTAAATATACTCCTCCCCTCTTAACCACGCCCCCAACCATGCCCCCGGTCCAACCACGCCCCCATCCACCCCCGACCACGCCACCCCCCACCCCCCGGCACCTCCCGAAATCGGAGGTCTCAAGGTTGGCAAGTATGCTGGCACGGCCACTCTACCAACCGAGCTATGTCCTTTTATATTGACTACCACAAAGATGTTGCAATTATTTTTATCAAATTGACAAAAATAGTAAAGCTTTCATGATAAGATTATCTAAATGCAGGTCAAAAAATTATATTTTGTGATAAAGGTGGACATTTGACTACATTTCATAAAGTAGTTACGAGGAAAAGTAAATACAAATGTCAAATTCTTTCATTTTTCTCCGAGTTGAGAATCAACAGCGCCTCATCTGGTCACAGCTAAGTAATGCACTCCAAAGGTATGGATCTTTAATGCTGACATTATATTTACTATGTTTTACCCAGCAAAAAATATATATCAAAATGTAATAAGATTGTACACAATCTTATAAAATGAGTGTGAATTATGAAAAACCACAAACAAATACAATAAAAAATATTTACTGAACTATAAGAGGCTACTTCTTTTTCTAAAACAAATTCTGCCTCGTCACAACAGACAAAATAAATTGCAAAACAGGACAAGATGGACCAATCAAAATTGTTCACACTGAATCAAATGCACTCACCCAATCTTTCAGTCAGCCATTTAGCATGTTATGGACTCACCCTCATCGTGGAGAAGACACGACAAAATGCACACAACGCAGCCCCAAAGCCAAAGGCGACTGACCCGGCCCTCAAAAAAGGAAACAGCCGCCGCACGGAACGGAAATCCATCACCACTAATGATCCCCAACAAGCCAAAATCGCCGCACACTGAAGAATACCACTTCAGCGATTTCAGCGCACAGGGGAAGGACCAAAACGAAGACCGTGCTCAATGAACTCTCCCGGTAGACTACTGCAAGTCGCATTACAGGCACCGTCCTTTGTTGATTTTGTGAAAGAGCACAAGCACCTGCGTAAAATATGTTGTGTTTTAATGTATACAACTGTTACTTATAGACATGTGCAGCCAATATATGTACAACATTAAATCAGTCGAAAAATTAGGTGGGTGCGGATTTTAATTGGGTGCACTTAATTGCCCAGGTCACAGCTAAGTAATGCACTCTAAGACCACAACCTAGGATATTTAATGCTACAAGGCCAGGGTGTAGCCTGCCTTCCGCCTGACTGCAGCTGGGATAGGCTCCAGCACCCCCACAACCCCAAGAGGGACAAGCGGTAGAAAATGGATGGCTTTGAAGTAATTTCACTGTATGCTATGCTAACAATAATACTATTTTGTATAATAGTACCCCTTCAAATAGCGTCTTTATAGCCTATTTTGCATACATCTTTATATTACGGATGTGATGTTGGCAAAATAATATATATTACTTTTACCTTGTAAATCAAATTGCTGGAATAAACAAACCTTTGCAAAATATTGTAATTTTTTTTAAATTTCCCCTTAATTTAATTTCAAGCATAGACACACCAGGTAGGGTAGCACAGTTTTGTATTTACATTTTTAATATGTCTTAAAGTTTTTATATACATATATATGTATATATATTTATATATATATATATATTTTTTTCTGTATTCATAAATAGTGACCGTCATACAAAGCATGGGGATATGCCACCACCTTAAGGGATGTTTACAATAAAAACACAATACAATTAAAAATAATAGTCAATATTTCTGAATAATTCCCACCAAAAGAGTAATATTGATGTAAATTTACATTATTCTGATCCACATCATATCAAATAACTGCTACTCAGGATTGTTTTTTTTTTGTTTTTTTGTTTTTTGCTTTTTAACTAAAACTTAAAAAAAAGCTTTAAAAAGTTCATTTCAACTCTACTTTAAATTTCATACACAATACTAGGTGGCAGTGTCTCATCTATCACACAATTAAGATTAAGAATGTGTGTGTCTAAAAATACACTTCAGTATTTTTTTTTCTCTGCAACAATCCAATTCAATGAGTCACAGCCTGAGCAAAAATCTGACAGGTGCAGCCAAGAGTTACACTGTGCTTTGAATCGGGATGATGGAATGAGGACTTTCTCCTTTGGCACTCGAATTCTGGCACCGGGTTTACTTTTACTGTCACTGTGTTTTGCAAATTTAGCAAGGATTAGGCAATAAACTTGTAGAACAAAAAGGTCTGCCGTTTTTTTTTTATCTACACTGCAGTGCAGGTCCTGTTATCATGAGGCCTGTGGTGAGATTATGTACACACGCCACGGCTTAGGAATTAATCAGGGACAACCAGAGAGAAATAAAACAGCAACGTTGCTCGTCTTTACCTGTGGCATTTGGTGGACATCTGTTAAAGGCCAGTTCTCCCGAAGGTGTACGTCGCCACACCACTGACACGGCGTAGTCCTCGGGACAAATCTCATAAGGTGCTGAAATACAAAGTCACACAACCGTGTTCATATCGATGAAAAAACACATCCCAGTATTTCCTGCATGATGCAAGCATTTCTTGCCATTGCACAGAAAAAAAACAAGAAGTCCAAGTTGAGCAGTGCCAATCTATCAATGTGGACACAATGTTGTTCTGCACTCATTCTAGCAAACTCTTGCTTTAATTTACACAAATGGGACATTTTGTAACTGCCGTTATTTACATGGTCAGTATTTTAACTGAAATGTAACTGAATTGTTCATTAGTTTTTATGCCAATGATAGTTCTTAATAATACATTTATTTTAATGCTTTTGTTATTTTACTTACTTCCTTTTTGATGTTTGAAACACTATTTTTGTCTACTTTGTGCGATTGTGTCCTATTTTTCAGTTTTATTAGCTTGACTATTGTCACGGCCCGGGCACACACCAGTGCACATTCATCTGGGCGCACCTCCAATAGTGCGCCAGGCGCGCACCACTCCGACTGCAGCAAGCGGCTGCATTCAATCATCTGCAATCAACGCACCTGTCGCTGACGAGAAGACCTGCCTCCTTAAGCCAGTGCGAACCTGCATCCTGGGCCAGAATGTAGCTACCTGTTTCTGTACAGTAAGCTGAAATTCTACAAGGTATATGCATATTCTCTCTGTGTTTCTCCACCTTTGTGTTGATTGCTCTCGTGTCCCCCTTGTTGTCTTCCAGCAGCATACCTCCGTTCCCGCGTTACGAGCAGTGTGTCTCATCTCCCTGTGTTCCCCTCTGGTTCTCTGGCTGCCCCATTTGGATCTCAACCTCCCGCCTGGACACGGACTTTGACGCCTTTCTATTGCCCCCAACTCCCTGCCTGCTCACGGATCTCCGAGCCAGCATTGGCCCCTCTTGGGACTTCCGCCTCTCGCTCAACACTACTGGTAACACTCAACATTTATTTCCCACACATAGTCGCACACCATACACATATTTGGGTTAGCTCACACTTCATATTATTGTATATAAATAAATATAGAGTTAAACGACGTCTCTGCTGTCTGTGCCGTCTTCTTCCCCTGTACAAACCATAACAACTATATTGTTTTCACGCGTGTTTAAAATAAATAAATAACTCGTTCTTGTGTTCTTCATGCTATCAGACATGCTATTATTTGAAATACACAACTTTGAAAATTTTAGCACACGTTAGGTATGTCACCACATAGTATCGGTGAATTTATCTCGGTCTCGGATCGGAAAGAAAATCAGTGGTATGGTCGGGGCTTTAGAGCCGCATGTTTCAATACACTTTCTGTAGGAGAACAAACATGACACAAACCTTCCTAATTGTTAGAAATCCCGCTGATTATGTTATACATGCTTCACTGATGAGAGTATTTGGCGAGCACCGTTTTGTCCTACTAATTTCAGCGACCCTTGAACTCACCGTTTTGTTTGTTTACATGTACTACTTTCTCCGATGCTGCCACTGAAAGACGTGTTTTGTGCCACTTCTACTTTGTCTCATTTTGTCCACCAAACATTGTATACTGTGTGTGAATGCACAAAGGTGAGGTTTGTTGATGTTATTGACTTGTTGGAGTGCTAATCAGGCATATTTGGTCAGTGCATGACTGCAAGCTAATCAATGCTAACCTGCAATTTAGGCTAGCTGTATGTACATATTGCGTCATTATGCCTCATTTGTAGGTATATTTGAGCTCATTTAATTTCCTTTACTTATGTCCTCTGTGTATTTAATTTATATTTGCATGTCTCATGACACGTTATCTGGATGTAATATTGGCTGAATTTCTGATAGTTTGTGTGCCATGTTGTTCCAGACCACAGCAAATGTTACCCAGCTCGCAAATATTGTAATAAATCCATTAGAAGAAGACAGCCTGCCGTTTCCTTTAAGTTGGACACACACATCTACAAACCCCATTTCCATATGAGTTGGGAAATTGTGTTAGATGTACAAACGTATATACAGTATATACATTAGGTCAGGAAAAAACACAGAGGCTATTTCATCCCAACAAGCCTATTTCACAGGTTTCCCTGCTCTTCAAGGGATTTTTAAATCAAATAAAAATAAAAATCCCCAGAAGAGCAGGGAAACCTACAAAACAGGCTTGTAGGGATGAAATAGCCTCTGTGTTTTTTCCTGACCTAACGTAAATTCTGCTCTACCCCGGTAATGAGCACTGTATAACGGATAAACCACAGAATCCTCGAATATATATATATATATATATATATATATATATATATATATATATATATATATATATATATGTATATATATATATATATATATATATATATATATATATATATATATATATATATATATATATATATATATATATATATATATATATATATATATATACAGGTATATATATATATATATATATATATATTTTTTTTTTATATATATATATATATATATATATACATATTTATATATATATACATATACACATATTTATATATATCTATATATATATACAGTATATACATGTTAATATATAATTATTAATTATTATAATTAGTTATTAAGAGTATGTGAAAGTTCAACTTCTATCTTGTTTACTTCTTTGACAACCTCCTTAAAATTGTCATAAGTGTGGGGAGAGTGTTTTGCTTTTTCCCATCATCCCTTGTAATGGATTTAAAGGGGTGTCATTTTGATTGTTTTTATGTTGATTGGATGTTTTTTTAATAATATCCACACAGTTCAATGAGCAGGTTATGTTATGTGTGACCGTGTTTGTTGATTTTCTGTGCTAGTTGATTTTGTTTTTTTCTGCACAGTGACTAGGGTAGGTTGTTTGGATTGGGTCATATAGTTACATGATGTACTGCATTTCCTCAGAATTATTATTAATGGCAGTGTCACTTGAGATGATCTTCAGATGGGGAAAACATTTGCAGAAATTACACCAGTGGATATTTATATATGATATGGATACACTGCTTAGGTCAAAATGATCATTGAACATGTACTGTCTCGCTGGCAACCCGCCTGCGGGCCATGGTTTGAACACCCTTGTTTTAAAGTATTTTAACTCACCTGGACAGCGTTGGTCGCTGCACTTCCTGACTTCTTCCTTGTTGCCATCACACTGATGCCCGGTCGTCGCCGCTCCCTGACACACCCGAGTTCGCCTCTGCCATCCACCATCACAGGACTTGGAGCAGCCACTCCAGGGACCCCAAGGGTTCCACTGGCCGTTTGCTGCAACAAAAAACAACTCTTGTTGACGAATACCACTTTAAATGTAAAACAAGAATATAAGACGACCCTGCTTGATCAGATATTTATATATATATCTATCTATATTTTTTTTTTAAATGTTTTTCTAGGAAAGAAATGCTGTCATTATTGTAATGTTGTTAGTTTAAGTTTGCAGAAGAAATCCAGACTTAAACAAAATAACTTGGAGCGCTTAGCAGGATGCGCGCATTTTATAGCTATCGAAGCGGCTCTGCAAATAGTGATTATTCACCTCATGCGGCCAACGTTGAAGCGCAATCATTTCAAACGTTGCTATAACCAGCAGCAGCTTTTATGTCTTTGTAATGAAGAATATTAAACTGCACATTAGACAAAACAACGCTACCCTTCAGCAATGTAGTAATTCCCATGCCCTAGTCTAAAACAGCAGAAGGCACATACAGAACAATTCTCCTACGAATAAATAATTTCTCTTCTGCTTCAAAATGTGAAACAGAACTAAGTCATGTAGATCTGGGGAGGCACTGATCAAGTCCCTAAACTTCAGTTCAGAAACCTCATGTTCATTTTTTTTTTTCAAAGCAGATATTGCTGAAATAAACTCACTACTGGCTTTCTATGCCTCTGCAAAGGTTGTTATACTGTAAATATTTACTTGTATCTTAATAGCAACATTTAGGCCTATCATGGAGTTGGTATATATGAAGGTATTCAACGCTGTTTGAATATACAAGAAAATAATGTTTGTTTGGCCTTGGAGGTGTAATTACTTTTCACAAAAAAACTGTTTTTCAGTGTTGTCCCAAAAGCTTTTGATTACTCACCTTTTGATACATTTACAAAGGTAGCACTCATTGAATACTCACATAAAAAAACTAAAAAAACATGATCCCCGCGTGAAGTCAATAACAACATTTCCCGGCCAATTATCACACCGATTGGAATAAAAGACACATCTTGAGAGGCCTGTCACTACTCTTGCTTTTGTGGATTTGTCATGATTTAAAGGTTTCGTAACAGTTTTTCACAAGAAAATTAGATTTTTACAGTAAAACAGAAAAAAACATGTTTTTAGGTTGGAGCAGCAGCAAAAAATTAAAAATACATCAGGAGATTATCAGAGGACCTCGGTATGATGAGACAAGGCTTGATGGAGGCCACTAAACTGACATCGTTGAGCCTCTAATGCATCGATGGCATTGACGGACAAGATGGACTGCTAACCCTGAATTCTGTGAAAGCCATACAGCATTTCTAACTGGATTGTACAAATCCAATTGGTAGAGCATGGTCTTGAACATGATTCCTATTTTCTTAAAGCACAGCTATAAAGGTTTTTTCCTCATGCATTAGAAAAAAAAACCAGAACAGCCCCTAATGGAATCTCAGGAACAGTGCTGGCTATCAGGTTGATAGCCCCAGCGATTAGCTCGGTAGTTAGCACACATGTCTCTCATGTGGAGAAAAGCAGCGCCTGAACCCCATCAGTTACACTAGCAAACATTGAATACCAGAGTCCAAACTTGTCATTTACATAACTGAGGCGTTCCTCAAGGCGCCCCTTTAAGTCCTCTCCTTTTTGGCAGTTAAACATTTCTTTAGTATTGGGATTTATGCAACTAAGGCAGCACTTCTCATATGGTGGTGTGAGTGGGTCAGGCCTGTGTGACCCCGAGGAACAAGATTTATCTGTATCATGCAGTGTCATACCTCAAAACCCACTTGGAAAAGCTGTACACTACAAAATGTGCTCATTGAGCCTGACTTCCTCATTCTGATAAAAAAAACCACAAGTTTTTATTCATGTTTGTTATGTAGGTATAAATGTGTTGTATATACAGTATATATATATATATATATATATATATATATATATATATATATATATATATATATATATATATATATATATATATATATATATATACAGTATATATATATATATATATATATATATATATATATATATATACAGTATATATATATATATATATATGTATATATATATATATATATATATACAGTATATATATATATATATATATATATATATATATATATATATATATATAAATATAAATACATATATATATATATATATATATATATATATATATATATATATATATATATATATATATATATATATATATATATATATATATATATATATATATATATAGTTGAGGTTTCTGTGGTTTATCCGTTATACAGCGCTCAATACCGGGGTAGAGCGGAATATACGTTAGAGGCTATTTCATCCCTACAAGTCTAACGGGCTTGTAGGGATGAATCTTTCCTTTTACGGACTAAAACAATGTTAATAATTAAAGCTGCAAGCAGCGATGGACGGGACCGACTTTGAAGGCACATAAAATCCAAACCGGAGCAGTAATTAAAACTCTTTGGTCAACTTTCAATCAGAAGAGTTCAATCCCTCTCCTGTGCTAGTTTGAAGCCGACACGACAAACGCGCTCAGAGGAGATAATGTTTGAAAAAAGGTGACTGGTTTTTACAAAATTTTTGTTTCGGAGGGGAAATTGCAAACTTCCTGTTGATTTTTCTTGAGGGTTGTCAATATATGAAATGTAGGTCTAAGTGAGACCTACATAGAGGTTTTGGTTTCATGTCTCTAAAACATTTCTACTGGAAGTTACAGGTAGTTTTGTCTGAGTTTTCTTCCGAGGAGCAGTTGTGTCTGTGTTTTCTTCCTAGGGGGCGCTAGAGCGCAATTTTGTGTTTTGGGGTTGGGTTTTTTATTAGATCGCAATTTTTGCCAGTCCTGATGTGTGCGTCCAGTTTGGTGAGTTTTGAAGCATGTTAAGGGGGGTCAAATTACAGCTCAAAGAGGCAAAAGTGACTGTTTTTACTAACTTTTTGTTTTGAAGGGGGAATTTCCAACTTCCTGTTGATTTTTGCTGAAGGATGTCAGTGAATGAAATCTAGGTCTAAGTCAGACCTACATAGAGGTTTTTGTTTCATGTCTCTACGACATTCTAAACGGAAGTCACAAGCAGTTTTGTTTGTGTTTTTTCCTAGGAGGCGCTAGAGCGCAATTTTGACTTTTTTTTTTTTTTTTTTTTAAATTAGATGGCAATTTTTGCCGGTCCTGATGTGTGTGTCAAATATGGTGAGTTTTGAAGCATGTTAAGGGGGTCAAATTACAGCTCAAAGAGGCGGCGGAGTAATAATAATAAAACGGACGAAATACAATAGGGTGCTCTGTCCCAAAGGGACATTGCGGTCCCTAATTAAGTTATTTTTGTTGTAAGTTGAGCTATATGTTTTGGATACAGTCTTATGCAGGGTTGTACTTATAACAATTTCAGAGAGAAATGGGCCGCAAAATGTTTTCCTCTTTCTCTTGGGGACGTAACAGACAATAATTGAGAAGCACTGAACTAAGGTGTTGCTGTAGCTTGTTTACTTCAGATGCGGTCAGTAGTCATTTGTTCAACTTCTTACATAATACTAGCGGTGTTCTTCAAGGTTCCATTTTAGGTCCTCTCTTTTTTATCATTTGGACTGCGAGCTCAGTTTAAAACCGATTCTTAAAAACACTAAAGTGCTGTCATAGAGATGATCTTTAAATACAGCTAAAAACAGCAGAGCACTCATGTAACTTTGATGAACTAAATAAACCAAAATCAAATGTCTACTGTAGAGGACGGTGGTTCGCAGGATTATACAATATAAGGCTGACAGTGAAGGGAGTGGATAGTGAAGTCCAGCCCACTTGTATTTACATTCCCGGAATTGTAACCCCGAAAACAGTTTATTTATGTCACACAATATTAATAGACCAACACTAAATTTTGATACCCTTGCTTTCTGACATTTTAAATGCTCCTTTGCACATTTAAGTGCCACAATAGCATCAAGAAGAGAACTGACTGTTATTTAGTTTTAATAAAGCAGATGCAGACGACCTTCAATAAAAAACAATACATTTTAAACACATGGCTAATGATTAATGCATGTAGGTCAAGCCTGTGTAAGTCAATTCACCATAAAACTATGACTTCTGTTGCGTTTGATGTTAATACAAAAGGTGATGCTTTGTATAAACATGTCATATGAAACAGTGATGATTGAGAGTATATTTGGTATTTCTGCTGCTAAATCTGCCAAATAACTGTCATCTGTGTTGTGATATAATAGCAAAAAATGTTCACTATTCTATCACGCTATCCTTCTGGAAAGACTATAGGAGAAAAGTTTGCTTTTATATCGCTTGATCTAATGGTTTGTTTACCCTTCTTTCCATAATTAAAATGATGAACAATCTAAATTAATATTGGAGTTACACATTCAAAAATATTAAAATAAAAAAGATATACATTTAAAAAAATCAAAATAGAGATTGTCATGTACAATCAGTCCACATTCTCTACTGTTCGCTGGTGTCACCATAGCTAAGCTATTGTGCAGAAATATGGGGAAATAGCTACAAAAGTACATTACATTCCCTAACCGTGTTACAAAAAGGTCAATTAGTATAATACACAATGCTGGATATAGAGAACATACAAACCCTTTATTTATTGATTCAAGAATATTAAAATTCAATGATTCAATTTATTCAAATTATGCACAAAGCAAACTATAACCTGCTAGCCAAGAGTGTACAACAATTCTTCTCAATGGAAGAAGAGAAATATAACCTTTCAGAAAAATGTAAACTAAAACATTTGTATGCACGCACAACACTAAAGACTTTTAGCGTATCAGTATGTGGAACGAAATTATGGAATTGATTAAGTAAGGAAGTGAAACAATATACTAACATGATCCGCTTTAAGAAAAGTTTTAAACTACAAGTGTTTACAAAAGTACAGAGAAGAATACTTGAAGAGGAAAAAAAGAGATATTATTTATCATAATACTATCTCTTATCAAAAATGACTTACCTAGTTAGGAAGACAACTGTTGTATTAACACTACATTGAGTGTAATGTGTGAAATGTTTGAAATGTGTACATAGAGTACAGGGAGCGAAAACATATGTGTAAGTACTTGATATGAAGTGGAAAAGGGGTAGGATTTCCTACACCTTTTTGGACATGTTGTAAAGATATATATATATATATATGTTCAAATGAAACCAATCTGAATTGGAATTTGAATAAAAACCGTATCGAATAAAGGTTCATACACCCCTCACATTATATCAACCATTTTATAATAGCTTTTCAAGGCATTAAATGTATAGATGTAAAACTTGGGTGTATCTTACAGTAGGAGATTTACTGTCCTTGTGTCTTTCTGGCCAGTTCCAGGTCCTAAATGGCTGTCAAAGTGTCCCAACTTGTCAGATTATATCCATAGCCATCTACTTTTCAGTTGAGAGGCATGATTTAGGATCTACAATAAACTTACAGGGAGCAAGGAAGCGAGGAATGTTGTTATCAACCGTCCTCTTGGGGATGGGATTCACCAAAATGACCACGGAGGAAGGTTGAAGCTCAAAGGTGTTTTTAAGGACACTACTTTCCTTCAGAATGTCACAGTACATGTTGGAATTCATGTTTCCTTCCTGAACCGCAGCGCACCCCAGCACTCATGCAACCATACAAATGGTTTTCATGCAGATTTGTACACAAGACAGCTGTTTAGACCAGTGGTTCTCAACCTTTTTTCAGTGATGTACCCCCTGTGAACATTTTTTTTAATTCAAGTACCCCCTAATCAGAGCAAAGCATTTTTGGTTGAAAAAAAAGAGATAAAGAAGTAAAATACAGCACTATGTCATCAGTTTCTGATTTATTAAATTGTATAACAGTGCAAAATATTGCTCATTTGTAGTGGTCTTTCTTGAACTATTTGGGAAAAAAATAAATAAAAATAACTAAAAACTTGTTGTAAAAAAACAAGTGATTCAATTATAAATAAAGATTTCTACACATAGAAGTAATCATCAACTTAAAGTGCCCTCTTTGGGGATTGTAATAGAGATCCATCTGGATTCATGAACTTAATTCTAAACATTTATTTTGTTGAAGTATTATTCAATAAATATACTGTATTTATAAAGGATTTTTGAATTGTTGCTATTTTTAGAACATTTAAAAAAAAACTCACGTACCCCTTGGCATACCTTCAAGTACCCCCAGGGGTACGCGTACCCCCATTTGAGAACCACTGGTTTAGACAACAATCTGCTTTACATGACTCCTTTAAATAGCTAAGTTTATTTTCTATTTATTTTTTGAGAAAATATGCTGTCATAAAAATGGTTGCTGAAATGTGAGGGGAGTACCCGCTTTTGTTATCTTTGGTAAAATATCCAATCACAATTTAGCCAATGATTTCCTCCCTAAATCTCTGCTAAAAAGGATTATAATAATTATAATGCATATGGCCTTCAATTCACCTTTTCACATTTAGACAACCAAGCAGGCTATGGAATTAAAGGGGCTCTGGCGTTTTACCTGTGCAGTCAGGATTATGGCACTCTCTGCTTTCTGCCCAGTGACCGCGACACTCCGATCCCCCGTGAGCGGCCGCCGAACACTGCCTGGTCCTTTGCTGAGTGCCGTTGGCACAGGTCACTGAGCAATCACTCCAAGAGCTCCACTCTTGCCACTGTCCATCCACTGAAGCACCGGCCACAACACAACAAGCACGTCGCAAGTGATGGAGGTTGAAATCAAAATAAAAACAGAGCAGACACAAATAGAAGGAGATTTAGTGGGATAGAACAAACGTATAGCCAGCATGGATGCGAATTGAGGGACGAGAGTGCTGTCCAAGGTTTAATGCACGCTCACTGGATTAAATGACTTTGTCTATGGGACGATACACACTAAAAAATGCTGGGTTATTTTGATAACCCAATTTATGAGTTGCGAGTGTTGGGTTACATTTTGGAGTTATTTTTATGAAGACCAATCCTTTTTTTGGGTTATAAGGGTATTTGTTTAACTACATTCCTGGGTTTTCAAAACTATGAACCATTTTTGGGTTGTTCTTAAATTTTTGGGTAAAACGCTTTTTTGTTATTAAAAAGGTACTTTTTTTGTAGAAGGGACTTTTTTTAAGGATTAATCTCATTAATATTATTTACAATCACACATCTTATATACATGACAATATTTGAGCATGCTGTATAGAACTACTATGACCATACACGGCAATTCTTGTAAAACAATGCCACTCATATCTTGCTTTTGAGTATATTTTAATGGAATAAAAATAATTTTGATCAGTAGTTGGGAAGGAGTAGGACAAACCAGCAGTAAAATGTATCATTTTTAACCAAATATTTAGTCAAGGAGCGCTAAATTGCGCAAACCAATAGTTGGGTTTGGAATAACCCAACATTGTAGTGAGCATAACTCAGCTTTTGCGTTAAATACATTCAACCCAATAGTTGGGTTATGAATCAACCAACATTGAGTTAGAATAACTCAACTTTTGGGTCAAATAATCCAACCCAATAGTTTAGTTGGGAATAACCCAACATTAAGTTATCATAACTCAACTTTTTGGTTAAATAATTTAACGCCAAAGCTGGGTTGAAAAAATGAACCCAAAATGTTAAGTTATAATAACTCAAATAGGGGGTTTGTCCTTTTCTGAACCACCAGTTGGGTTGAAATTGGGTTATTTTTTAACCCAACATTTTTTAGTGTGTATTATTGACACTCTAGGATTTTTTTTACAATTGCTAAATTGAATTGACTGAGCTTTGTTCTGGTTGATTGCAGTGCGATAACTCGACGCAACTGCTTCTATTCTTAGCATTTTTATACTAATCGTCTGTCTCATTTTTGTCAGTGTAATGGACCTCACCCTCGCCTTTCCCCAAACCTGAGTTCTGGACCCACAACTGGGTCTAGTTCGGTTTTAATTGGGTTGCTGATTCTATGTGTAAAATGCAATACGCAATTGATTGTCAAGCAGTCAGACAAATTAATCATCACACATGCCATGACAACCTGGTACTTTTTAACATCAGACTTACCGCGTATTATAACAAGTTTTTCCCTAATCAACCAATTAAAACATGTTATAATAATTAATTTTCCATGCCACCATTTTGTTTTTGCATGGAATATCCTTCAAATGTACATCTGCTTGTACCGCAACTCTTTGTTCTGTTAGTTTTGAAGACAAGCAAATGTTGTCAAAACAAGAATCAGCCTTGTTTGTTTTAATAAACCAAGTGCAGGCAACCTTGATTAATGAACGTGTTTTGAGCAGACAACTGACAATTAAGCTTTAAACTATGAATCACACTGATTATAATAGAAAATTAGAATTTAAGGGTGTGTTGTTATATCTTGCTTGAAGGTTTTACTGCTTTTAAGTATGCTTTTGTTACAGGAAAGCACTCTTATTATTCACACAAACGTCTATGTGATCTTTGGGTAAGACTATTTTGCAAGTCAGTTTGAACAATATGTACAATAATGTACTTTATCTCACAGATGTGATTGCATCCCTCACATTTCAGCAACAATTCTATCGTACATTCTCAAGAGACGATAGAAACGAAACTTGGACAAAACATAGCACTATATATAATATTCTCAAGTACATTCAATCTTATATAGTATTGTTTCTTGAGAAGTTTCAATGCAATACAAATGTATGCTGAAATGTTAAGGGTGTACTCACTTTTGTGAGATCCTGTACGTCTAATATATAATTTATGGGATGTTTAAAAAAAATAGCAACATTTTAACAGGTTATTATATTTAAAGGGGACCTATAACAAATTATTCCTTTTCTGACGTACATATGTTGTTACAAAATAATAGTAATAACCGTGGGGCGGGGTGCGGGGTACAAGCGCTTTGCGTGTCTTTCTCGCCAATTCCAGGTCCTAAATGAAGTGAAGTAAATTATATTTATATAGCGATTTTTTCAAGTGACTCAAAGCGCTTTACATTGTGAAACCCAATATCTAATTTACATTTTTAAACCAGTGTGGGTGGCACTGGGAACAGGTGGGTAAAGTGTGTGGCAGTGACTAGGATGGCGGAAGCAGGGATCGAACCTGCAACCCTCAAGTTGCTGGCACGGCCACTCTACTAACCGAGCTATACCGCCTTGGCTGTCAAAGTGTCCTAACTTGTTGGATTATATCTCTCAGCCATCTACTGTCCAGGTGAGATGCATGATTTATGATGGAGAATAAACTTACAGTGAGCAGGGAAGCGAGGAAGCAGCAGAACCCTCGATGATGTAAACATAGGCACACACGGAAGTGATCACGTCGTCGCTTTAAAAAAGTTTTTCTGCATTAGCGCTTATAAAAACAATATCACTAATACTCGGTTAATATTCAGTATGTAAATGGGGTGTTGTTGGTGCTTTTTGAATGGTTATTTATTGGACTTTATGGCCGAAATAGTGGAGCTGATTGGCTTATTTAATATTTAGAATGCATTCAAAAAAAAAATCCATCCGTTGCCATGTCTTTTATAATGATTCCGAAACAAATTCCAAAACAAGTGCAGTTCCCCTTTAAGTTGGTAAGATATATATATATTGAATCAAGAGTAAGATTTTTAATCCGGTGTCAATATTTGAGTAGAAACGACGGGCTCTGAGGTCAAAAAGGTTAAGAACTCCTGATCTAGACCCCAACTAAGTGTTGCAAATGTAGATTCAAATCATTATAGGTCCCCTTTAAAAACAAATGGAAACATGACATACAGTACATTGGTTTTTGTACCCCTAAGGAAATTAACGAAGGTACCGCTCCACTCATCGCAGTGCTTAATCAAGTTATATGTCAAGTTAAATGTTTTTTTTTGTCATTTATGTAGTTTGCATCATTTGCTGCCAGTAAAAGTATATATGTTTTCAATAAAATGGTTGTTTGCAACGTATACATCACAATACATATTTTTTTTCTGAACTTTTGGACTGGATAACTAATGAAAAGCAAGGTACCACTGTACAAGGTTTTCACATAGGACAGCAACATTTGGGGCCCCACGGCATAATCTCTATTTTTGGCTAGGTGCTGAAAAAAGGATGAATATTCCCAACTGGACCTATTACTTCTTCGGGATAATAAATGATGAAGAGCTAAGAAGGGCAACTTCCTATAGGTAGATGATACCTGGGCATAGGGCTATGTTGCAAAGCTTAGTCTGTGTCTCAGGTCCGTCGCAGGCCCGGCCTCCGTGCTGTGGGGGCGCACACATCCTAGTCCTAGTGCGGTGACCCCGGCCACATGTGAACGAGCACAGACTCCACGGTGACCACTCCTCCCATACACCGTGCACTGCGGGCACAGAGAAGGTGTCAAGCCTGATCAATACCCCCCCTTGCTGCGCCCATTACATAAATTGGGCAATAATCAACTACGCTGAGTCATAAAAGGAAATCAAATCAATGAGAAATAATTAGCGATAAAGACATTAGATGAAACACTGAGCACACGAACAGTGTGGGGCTTATATCACAAACAGTGTTGCTTATGTAAATTACATATAAATTTAGCATATATTGAAAAACTTTTCCGTGAAGATGTTAATTAATGCCTCAGACAGCAGCCAAGTGTAAGAGCGACATTACACTTCCAGACTTTCAAAGCAAATATGTGGGTGTTGTGTCACTTTTTGCAGCTTGCTGATTCCAGTCAGGTTGCAAAAACCTAAATGTTAACGAAGAACGGCGAGAGTTGTGCAAATCATTACACAACAGACAGCCCTTAACCAGGTTTTGCACCTCTGCAAAAGCGGTCTCACCTGCCGTATTGTCAGCCATAACCCCTAAATATCAGATTAAAGAAATATATTTTATTCGCGGGTTAGACATCAAGCATGCAAACGATGCAAGAAATGCTCCCAAGGCAGGCAATTATTTTGTCTTTAAGCTTGTTCTAAACCCCAGATGGTGTGATTTTATTTTTGGATCCTCAAGACACACTGCTGCAACAATTGTTCCCTCAATATGTTAAACCCAGATTCATAAAAAAAACAAAAAAAAAAACACACTAAGATGTTTTGTTTCTTGAGAATGAGACGAGCAAATGCATGCTTTGTCTTAATTCCGACTCTTTATTAGTCAAGCTTTCAAGGACAAAAAGCGTTTTGTTTTAACTTTCTAATTTTACACACATGCTGGCAAAAAAAAAAAAGGGTTTTGTTTCTTGAGCAATTTAATTTTGCATCGACAGGCTGACAGATGGCAACTTCCTCCTCGAACTGCAGAAGACGATACGCGATTGGCTCAAAGTTGTTTTTGTTTTTTTTACTTTGGAGAGCAGAACATGGAAATGTGAGCAGCAGAGACATACAGTAGGTTAGACCAGTGGTTCTCAACCTTTTTTCAGTGATGTACCCCCTGTGAACATTTTTTTAATTCAAGTACCCCCTAATCAGAGCAAAGCATTTTTGGTTGAAAAAAAGAGATAAAGAAGTAAAATACAGCACTATGTCATCAGTTTCTGATTTATTAAATTGTATAACAGTGCAAAATATTGCTCATTTGTAGTGGTCTTTCTTGAACTATTTGGAAAAAAATATATAAAAATAACTAAAAACTTGTTGAAAAATAAACAAGTGATTCAATTATAAATAACGATTTCTACACATAGAACTTAAAGTGCCCTCTTTGGGGATTGTAATAGAGATCCATCTGGATTCATGAAATTAATTCTAAACATTTCTTCACAAAAAAAGAAACCTTTTACATCAATATTTATGGAACATGTCTACAAAAAATCTAGCTGTCAACACTGAATATTGCATTGTTGCATTGTAATGAATGGAATAGCCTACTTGATTTGATGTTCAGTTTATGAATTTACATTCATATTTTGTTGAAGTATTATTCAATACATATATTTATAAAGGATTTTTGAATTGTTGCTATTTTTCGAATATTAAAAAAAAAAAATCACGTACCCCTTGTCATAGATTCAAGTACCCCCAGGGGTACGCGCACCCCCATTTGAGAACCACTGGGTTAGACAACTCATGTCTAGTCCTGGCAGCAGACAATACATGGCGATATTAAATAATGAAAATACTTATTTTTTTAAATTGTTCGTGGAAAAAAAAAAGTTGTCTGATATCAGTCTCTCAAGTAACTGCTAGCGTCCTGTTCCCAGAGAAGAAGGGAATGTAATGACTGAACGGAAGACTGCAAAGTGAACTTGAAGAGATAACCTACATCCAAATCATTTGGCAATGAAACTATTAGGGACGGGTCTTTTAATGTGAAAATCCAAGAGCCCCTTTTACGTTGGCTTACGGCCATACTACCCTGAGCACGTCCGATCTCAGAAGCTAAGCAGGTTCGGGCCTAGTTAGTACTTGGATGGGAGCTCAATTTACGAATTTAACTGATTCTTAAACAGGATTTGTACATAAAAAAAAGTTTGTATATTGAAGCAAATTTCTATATAAGAAACAATGTAAACATGAATTTATGGGTTCCAACCAAGACAATATTTTAGTGAAATGTTGCACCTTTTCAATCAATCAATCAATCAATCAATCAATGTTTACTTATATAGCCCTAAATCACGTGTCTCAAAGGGCTGCACAAGCCACAACGACATCCTCGGCTCAGATCCCACATCAGGGCAAGAAAAAACTCAACCCAAAAGGATGAAAATGAGAAACCTTGGGGGGGAATTTTAAATACCGTATTTTTCGGACTATAAGTCGCAGTTTTTTTTCATAGTTTGGCCGGGCTCCAGTGCGATTTATATATGTTTTTTTCCTTCTTTATTAGGCATTTTCGGCAGGTGCGACTTATACTCCAGTGCAACTTATACTCCGAAAAATACGGTACTAAATATTATAAAAATGGGACCTATTACCTCCCTGCTTGGCACTCAGTATCAAGGGTTGGAATTGGGGGTTAATTCACCAAAATGATTCTGCTCACTGCTCTCCTCACCTCTCAAATGCAGAGGGTAATTTCACCACACCTAGTGTGTGTGTGTGACGATCAGTGGTACTTTAACTTTAACTTTTAACTTTAATCCCCTTAAGTTTTAGATTATGAGATCATGAACAGAATTATAGACGTTTGGTTTGCTTCCGCTTTCGGACTGCCGTTACAAGCTGTGTTGAATTTCGAAACACAAAATAGGAGCAGGGGTGTCAAACTCGATCACACAGGGGGTCACAGTTCAAAGTACACTTTATATTACGGGTCGTACAGGATTCATTCACGTATAACACGCACGACCGATTAACAAAAACATGTAAGTTGTTTCCTGGACCTCGTGCAAGTGTGTGCTGGTTTTAACGATACAGAGGTGTTATCTGACACTCTTTTAAAGACCGGTCATGAGGAAATGTGCATTTAAAAAAAAATATGAGCTCCATTTTCCGACCGCCTGAGAGTTTGTAAATGCATCGGAAAAACAGAGGGGGGTTGGGTAGTAGTAAGTAAGTAAGTAAGTCAATTTTATTCATAATTTCACAGATAAAATCACAAAGCGCTGTACAAAACATAGGTGAAGTAAAACAACAATTAAATTAAAACAACAGGGGCAACATCATAAAAAGGATACAAAGTGGATTAAAATTGATAGTTAAAAGGTGCATTAACTAAAATCTTTACTAAAATGAGAAGTTTTCAAATGTTTCTTGAACATTTCAACACAGTCAAGATCACGGAGGGACAGGTGCAAATTGTTCCAGAGTCTGGGAGCTATAGCCTGGAATGCCAGGTCTCCACGGGTTTTAAAACGAGTTTTGGAGATCTTTAGAAGACCCTGGCCTGAAGACCGGAGGCTGAGCCCTGAAGAGTAGGGGCATAGCAAGTCAGTGATGTACTGAGGGGCCCCACCATGTAATGCACGGAATGTCAGGACTAAAAGTTTAAACTCAATGCGGAATTTAACTGGAAGCCAATGAAGACTGGATAAAATGGGGGTAATATGGGCAATAGTAGCCGCTTTGTGTGCACGCTGTGGTTGCTCGTTTTAATACAATGATTGTTGACCAACCACCTCCTCGTCATCCTGGAAACTTCCGGGCAAAAGCTACAATATTTCATATGCACACAAAAACATCAGAACCAGCGAGGTTTGTAACTTCAGCAGGGACGTCAGTGTAGACAAATACAAAATCCAGCAGACGTGGCCCATCTGAGCATGCCTCGTCACATTTATCACTCTTGACTGGGTTGTGATGCATCTTTAATGGGATATTTCGTACGGACAGGGCTTAATAGTTAAAGTCAATTTTAGTCGTGATTCAATTATTGCTAGTTTGGGTGGTAACACGGGACTCTTCAGAAGAATAGTTAACGCACTGCATCCTATTAATACTGTTAATGCATGAATGACAGAAGATGTTCGTGGACTGATATTGATAGTGTTAGTTGATGTTCTCATTTGCTGAAATTTGCAATTAGAGCCGGATTCACATAGATTTTTGTATGAACCAGTGAGGGGTTTCGACTTGTCCGGGGTGTGCCCCGATTTCCGCCCGAGTGCAAAAGGCTTGGGCTCCAGCCCCCCTCCCCACGCAACCTAGAAAGGGACAATCGGTAGAAAATAGATGGATGGATGGATGGATGAACCAGTGAGCCTGAAAAAATACCTCTTTGAGACGGATACGACTCGCTGGACGGGAGTTTGTTACCAATAGTGTAGGTTAATCAGGGCTGACCTGCCCTAAACGCAGAACATGTGCTATGCGTAGCTTCTTATGGCACAGTGGACTAGTGCTTATCTTGCAAACCAGTATACACTGGGTTAAAATCCCAGTTGAAGTTGTTGTAAGGTTGATAATATTATGTTTTATTGATGTTGTTTTTTTCCAAAAATAAAATGCCATGATTGTAATAATACAGCGTCTTATACTTTTGCCACGTACCTGTGCATGAAATGTATGCCATTTTAATTTGGATTCAATATTAACTGTATTTCATTTTGTCGATTTTAGCATCTGGTCTATAGAAAGTTTGAACCACTGACAGTATATCGTGCAATTTTGTGCTATTGCCATTATTTTGCCAGTATCCCCAAACCTTTGAGGTTCCAATGTCATTCCATAGACTGTTTCGTTAAGGGGTTAAAAGTTGACTTTCATAATCAGGGCGAGTTTGCTTTGTAGACAGCGAATGAATGGCACCGACTGAGCCAGCTCTCTAAACCACAGCTTGTACAGAGGCAATAGTTGGATCTCAGGATCAGTGGTTGAGTGTACGGATCATAGGATCAAGCTGATGGTCTCCCCCCTGCCAAAGGCATGTTAACATCAAAACTTGGTCTGCCTCTGGCCACTGCTTTGATGCTTCCAACTAAGGTACAGTGCAAAGCAGGTAAGGCCAACACATCTAGCATGACTGAGTTTGGGGGGCATAAACAGACACATTGAAGCAGTTGAAGTGAACATATTGGACAGGATGATGCTTAAAAGCAAACCATTTGTGGGGTCTCAGCTTTTAGCTTACAATACTTTATTTAACACTGAAGAGGACATCTGTTTCAAGGCTGTACACCATGGAAAGACTGGCTTTTCTATTACAGTTTAAAAGCGAAAGCACACAGTTGAGATTTCACGCTTCAGTAGTGCAATAGTGCAAGTGTACAGAACAATGCCTTTTAACACCTTGGACTTATGCCATTTAAAAGGGAGAAGATTATCCTCCTCATCACATTTATAACATTGATCAGAATTTCTGAAAGCCTCATCCATTGTCCCTTATATATATATATATATATATATATATATATATATATATATATATATATATATATATATATATATATATAGTCGAAGTTTCTGTGGTTTATCCGTTATACAGTGCATATACGTTAGGTCAGGAAAAAACACAGAGGCTATATCATCCCTACAAGCCTGTTTCGCAGGTTTCCCTGCTCGCCAGGGGATTTTACTGAAGTGTCTGTGGCTGTTACATGTATATATAGGGTACATTACATGGGGGTGTGGCCATTGTTGCACAATAGCGCCTTGCTTCTGTGTCGGCATGATGAGACCAGTTCGTTGCGTTTGTTTAAAGTGGACATGCTAAAAGATCTAAAAGATGTAACCTGTGCCTGAAATATATATTTTTAATTATATACCACCCCATTATGTCCACTTTAAACAAACACAACGAACCGGTCTCATCATGCCGACACAGAAGCAAGGCGCTATTGTGCAACAATGGCCACACCCCCATGTAATGTACCCTATATATACACGTAACAGCCCCAGACACTTCAATAAAATCCCCTGACGGGCAGGGAAACCTGCCAAACAGGCTTGTAGGGATGATATAGCCTCTGTGTTTTTTCCTGACCTAACGTATATATATATATATATATATATATATATACCTCTTCAGCTATCTAACTTTATGGTGTTAACTTGTGCAATAAAAAAAAAAAAATATTGCAATCTTCCAGTACTGGCAGAGAACAAGATGGACATACAGTAAGGAGTTTTCGGCTTAAAGATATCAAACCTTGACTGACAAGAGTAAGCTTCTTGCAACAACATAAGATGCTCTTGAGGTAAATATAAAAAAAAAAAGCCATGGGGAGTTTGGGTTTATTTTCTGAAGGAGTTATTTTAAAAAATACATCAAATAAAATACTTTATTATGGGTTTTGTACTTTGGTGGAATGGTCAAGTTGCATGTATAAATAAAAAGTTAAACCGTGCTACTGGTACCTACCACTTTTCCACAAAATGAGTTAATGTATCATTATTAATGATATATTATTTTTATACAAAAAGCAATTTCTCAAATTTTGCCAAATTCTACATAAGATATTATAAGTTGTTTGTTATTAAAGGTCCATTGAGTGTAAACTAATATCCGGTCAACCTAAATACATTACAACATAGTAAAATCTACTTTTTTCTTACCACTTTCTCTTGTCCTCCACGTTATTTTTGAACAACTATAAATAAATGTGGGCAATTACAGCCTCTCCAATCATCGCTGAATGTATATTATATTGATAGTTAAAAAAACAAAACAGGAAAACTATTAAAAATAATACAATTAAGCAGGGGTGTCCAAACATTTATCAGAGAGGGCTGCATACTGAGAAATGAAAGAATGCGGGAGGCCAGTTTGATCCATTTTGTACACATTGTATGCCTGCCGGGTAGCCATTTTGTGCCAGGCAGCACATCCATCGAGGGTGGCCTGATCGATCTATGGTGCTCATTCAGTAAGCAGAGTGTTGCTGTCGTTAGCGACTGTGCTACCTTCTGCGCTTTTAAGTGCATTTTAGCCTTTTTACAACATTTTCATCATTTTGCTGACTCAATATGAGTCCAAAGAAAGCAATGGACAAGTGATGCGTGGTTTGCTACAATCAGGAAGTATCAACAGCATTGTTAACACTCCTTCCCTCTCCTTTCTGCTGCGCCCGATAAAGATTGAGCGACAAGGTTAAGTAGATTTTATTTTTTATTCTTAATCATTGTAGCGACCTGGCTGTTTAAGTCAAGGGTTTGGTGATTTCAAACCGGCAGGCAGGGCAGCTTCGTAAAGAGGACAGTTTAGCTTGCTGTTTTGTCTTTGTTATTAAACAGAGAGGCCCCCTTGATATGTTTTCTGATATACAGTACTGCATAGCGCTTGATATAGTACCGGTATCTACTACTCTGGATCTACTCTCTATTTTATGCTGCTGCTGTCACATATGCTGTATATACTGTAATATTGTACATGGTTATTGGTATATATTGTATATATGTTATAGACATAATATAATATATCTGTATATATATTATTCTGTACACAAATTATGTATATATTCGTATATATATGTTAGATTTTTTATCGCTATATAAGTCTATTTATACCTGCATTGTCCTTTCCATCCTTACACTTTCCATCATTGTAACTGAGCTACTGTGTTGAACAATTTCCCTTGTGGATCATTAAAGTTTGTCTAAGTCTAAAGGGTGCACAATTTTGCTAAAATATTATCTTGGTTGGAACCCATAATTCATGTTTACATTGTTCCTTATGTAGACATTTGCTTCAATATACAAACTTTTTTTTAAATTTACGAACCCTGTTCAAGAACCAGGGTTCTTGAACAGGTAATGTACAAACTACATTGAGCTTTCCACTGTACCTCATTAATGATGAATTAATTTAATTGTCAGAACATGACAAGGACAAATAAAACAAGAAAAACCCTGCTATAAAATAACATAATGTGCTTATTTTGATATTAAAGGGGAACATTATCACAATTTCAGAAGGGTTAAAACCATTAAAAATCAGTTCCCAGTGGCTTATTTTATTTTTCGAAGATTTTTTCAAAATTGTACCCATCACGCAATATCCCTAAAAAAAGCTTCAAAGTGCCTGATTTTAACCATCGTTATATACACCCGTCCATTTTCCTGTGACGTCACATAGTAATGCCAATACAAACAAACATGGCGGATAGAACAGCAAGCTATAGCGACATTAGCTCGGATTCAGACTCGGATTTCAGCGGCTTAAGCGATTCAACAGATTACGCATGTATTGAAACGGATGGTTGTAGTGTGGAGGCAGGTAGCGAAAACGAAATTGTAGAAGAAACTGAAGCTATTGAGCCATATCGGTTTGAACCGTATGCAAGCGAAACCGACGAAAACGACACGACAGCCAGCGACACGGGAGAAAGCGAGGACGAATTCAGCGATCGCCTTCTAACCAACGATTGGTATGTGTTTGTTTGGCATTAAAGGAAACTAACAACTATGAACTAGGTTTACAGCATATGAAATACATTTGGCAACAACATGCACTTTGAGAGTGCAGACAGCCCAATTTTCATCAATTAATATATTCTGTAGACATACCCTCATCCGCTCTCTTTTCCTGAAAGCTGATCTGTCCAGTTTTGGAGTTGATGTCAGCAGGCCAGGGAAGCTAGGGTCGATATTCTTCTCTTGATCATCTTCGGTGGCATAAGGGACGGTGTGAGCCAAGACATCCAGGGGATTTAGCTTGCTCGTCTGCGGTAACAAACTGCCGCCATTGCTTGCCGTGCTATCGAGGGCCTTTTACCCTGAATTGCTCACACACTCCGGCAGATTCAATAGGGGTCTGGCGGCAGATTTCTTTGACTTTATCGTTGGAAATGCATCTGCTTTGAGTGTCGCAGGATATCCACACATTCTTGCCATCTCTGTCGTAGCATAGCTTTCGTCGGTAAAGTGTGCGAAACAAACGTCCAATTTCTTGCCACTTTCGCATCTTTGGGCCACTGGTGCAACTTGAAACCGTCCCTGTTTGTTACACCCTCCGACAACACACCGACGAGGCATGATGTCGAAAAAACGGAAAATAACAGAGCTGATTTGACTCGGTGTTTGTAATGTGTTTGAGAAAATGGCGGATTGCTTCCCGATGTGACATCAGGTTGTGACGTCATCGCTCCGAGAGCGAATAATAGAAAGGCATTTAATTCGCCAAAATTCACCCATTTTGAGTTCGGAAATCGGTTAAAAATATATGGTCTTATATTGTCTTATATAAGGTATATATCGACGCTTACATAGGTCTGGTGATAATGTTCCCCTTTAACACTCTCAATGTGAAAATGTATTTGAATCTACCTTTAAAGAAAAACGTTTTGGATGTGTGTAGAAGAAAACTGACAGGTGCAGCAACAATGCACATGAACAGCATAGTTTATTCAGCCTCGACCTGGAGTCAGGCTGTGTAGCCTTTTTTTTGTATTTTGAAAAGAAGTGCAGACTTTAATGCTATTGGATCTGAATAGCAGCCTCAATAGAGCTGGTATTTAAGTGACTGCCTTTTGAAATGAGTCACCCCCTTTCTCTTCTTAGACTCTGCACCGTAGGAGTTTGACCCGTTTGAAAGCTGCCAAAGTCCCACATACACATATAAAATCAAGTACAATACATCACAGGTTTCAATGTGTCAAAAAGTGGCCACTTTGAATTCGGAGTCTAGGATGCACTTAGAGTCTGGGTTTAACAGCACCATCAAAAACCTACAGCAGATCAAGCAGGGCTGCAACATGTCATTTGTAAGTACTGCATATAGGTCAGTGGAAGCGTGCAAAGTTTCCCAGCATCATCAAGGACCGAGAGCAGGCCTCCAAGAACATTCAGATATCAGGCGTGGCATACACAAATATCAAATAGCAGGTCCGCCAGGACTCTTAACAGCTTCACAGCTCGAGATGTGAGGATTCTATATAACTCTTGTCCCCTAACTGAACCATGAACCTCTCCTGTGGTCGGATTTCTGCCCCCGTTACATTTGGTTATCTTTGCTTTCGTTATTTGCAGACAGTTTACTTCCAAAATGCAGGACATTGTGTAAATTAATCATCACTGCCAATGCTTTGTCGGAGTTGTACATTAATGGCCTTTAAGGCAACAATGCTATATTGTAGATCAGTGGTCCCCAACCGCCGGGCCGCGGCCCGGTACCGGTCCGTGGATCGATTGGTACCGGGCCGCACAAGAAATAAAAAAAATAAAAAAAATACATAATTATTATTTTATTTTTTATTTTTTTATTAAATCAACATAAAAAACTAAAGATACACTTACAATTAGTGCACCAACCGAAAAAACCTCCCTCCCCCATTTACACTCATTCACACAAAAGGGTTGTTTCTTTCTGTTATTAATATTTCTGGTTCCTACATTATATATCAATATAGATCAAAACAGTCTGCAGGGATACCGTCCGTAAGCACACATGATTGTATTTTTTTATGACACAAACATTTTTTTTTTTAAATTAAAAAAAGACATACCCCCCCACCCCAGTCCGTGGGACAAATTTTCAAGTGGTCCGCAGTTACACAAAGGTTGGGGACCACTGTTGTAGATTAAAAAAGTATTTTAATAGGCCTACGCTTCAAATTGCATTTTGTTATTTGTTTTATTTATAAAATCAACACAATTTAACATAAAAAAAAGAATATTTTCACTGCTTTGATATGCTTTGACAATAGCTAACTTCTAGAAGATGTCATTTTAAATGTCTAACCATAAAAATAAAAAAACAGTAAATATATTTTATCGGTCACTGTAAACATGTAAAAAGACCGATGCTGCATAAAACGTCATTTCCGGACTATAAGCCGCCACCTTTTTTCCACGCTGTGAACCCTGCGGTCTATACAATGCTGCGGCTAATTTATGGATTTTTTCCAGGTTCACAAGCTTTACATGCCATCGATAAATTTGGCCTTATCACATTAGACCGGGGGGTCAGCAACCCGCGGCTCTTTAGCGTCGCCCTAGTGGCTCCCTGGACCTCTTTCAGAGATGTGTGAAAATGGGAAAAAAAAATGTTTTAACATATTTTCTGTAGGAGAACAAACATGCCACAAACCTTCCTAATTGTTTGAAATCCCACTGTTTATGCCATACATGCTTCATTGATGAGAGTATTTGGCAAGCACCGTTTTGTCTGACTAATTTCAGCGGTCCTTGAACTCATCGTAGTTTGTTTACATGTACAACTTTCTCCGATGCTACCACAGAAAGACGTGTTTTATGCCACTCCTTCTTTGTCTCATTTTGTCCACCAAACGTTGTATGCTGTGTGAGAATGCACAAAGGTGAGCTTTGTTGATTTTATTGATTTGCTGGAGTGCTAATCAGGCATATATATATCGATGCTAACATGCTATTTAGGCTAGCTGTATGTACATATTGCATCATTATGCCTCGTTTATAGGTATATTTGAGCTCATTTAATTTCCTTTACTTTTGTCCTCTGTGTATTTAATTTATATTTGTATGTCTCATGACACATTATCTGTATGTAATATTGGCTGCATTGCTGATAGTTGTTTGTGTGCCATGTTGTTCCAGACCACAGCAAACTTGACCTAGCTTGCCAAAGATTGCAATAACTCTACTAAATGAAGACAGCCTGCCATTTTCTTTAACTTGGACACACACATCTATACCTTTGGCCATTCTGAGCCGGTAATTTCCAGAAGTTATATCATCCTGTGAGAAGCCTCCATTTTACTAATGATTTCCAATGTTGCAAAAATGTGTAGAATAAAAATTAAAATACAACAATTCTGTCAACGAAGATTTGCGTCACCCTGCGACACATAGTCATTTTGATAGTAGGCTAATGTAGCTAATATAGACACTTACATCATGTGTTGCCTTCATTATAACACTTATATAAGGCTTTTAATTTTTTGCGGCTCCAGACCGATTTTTTTTGTATATTTGGTCCAACATGGCTCTTTCAACATTTTGGGTCGCCGACCCCTGCATTAGACCAATGAAATTGCCAAACAGGTCAAAGTGGACCAATGAAATTATTCACATTAAATCAAAACACACTCACACAGTCATTCAGTCATCCACTTAGCGCGTTATGCACTCACCCTCATCCTGGCGAAGACACGGCCAATGCAGAGGTGATTGACTCTGGCCATCAAAACAAGGATACAGAGCCGCCGAACGCCTGGACCGCTGCGCGCAGAAAAAGATGGCACAAGCCAAGAGGCGACCGTCTCGAGACGAAAGTGAAAGCGAAAACGAGGCTGAGAAAACCCTGAGTGCCCTCAACTCTGACACCGAAGAAGACGACTCCATGAGAAGGTGAAGACAGCGTTCAAGCGCCTGTGTATATATTTCATGTTTCAATGTGTACACTTAGACATGTGCGACCAATATATGCACAAAATAACATTTGTCCAAACATTAAAGGGATGCGGCTTATATTTAGGTGCGGCCTATAGTCCAAAATGACGGTAAATATCATTATGAACACAGCATTGACAGATTGACGTTTATTTCTACAAGTGATGCGTAAAACAACGGGAGCAAAACACAAAAACGCAAGTTTGTAAAGTCCCTGCAAGGTGGAGCAACACATGCCGACGGACTCCATGGTAACTTGTATCGTTTTATATTCCCAGCAGGACGCTTGATGTCGTGGTACAGTGCACAAGACCTGGTCTACCACATAGTTTCACATGGCCCGCAAAATCCTGGAAACAATATTTTTTTTAAATAAAATACTTGATCTTTTCTTACTACTGTGAATGTATTTGTTCTTTCCAATATGTCTGAAAAAAATACACATACTGCATGCAGTTTCATGTCACGTAAACGTTGATTTTATCTAATAATGCAACAAATATTGTTATGATCCGTTGCCCAGATCATGTTTTGTTCTGTTAGTTTTGACTACCTCAGTTCTGTTGTTTGTGTTTCAGTTACCATGACTGCAGATTAGTTTCACCTGCCTCTGATTAGTGTTTGGGACGCTCACCTGCTCCTGGGCACTAATCAGAGAGCTACTGTATGTATTCTCGTTTCTTTCCACAATCAGTCTGGTTTCCTTGTTTGCATCACGCAACAGCTAACGACGATTTTTTGATTCCTGTTTATATGCTAGCTCCCACGCTAGCCTCCTTAGCTTTGCCTCCCGTGCTATCGACTAGCTTTTGTTTTTTCCTGTTTTTTCCTGCATGATTTATACAAATAAATCATCCGAAGTTGTTTGTCTGCATCCTGGGAGAACGACCTCCGCATAACCATGCAACCAACTCGTTACGTTCATACATTCCAAATATAAATTTTTTATCAAATAAAAATGAATACTTAAATATGTGCTTGTGCACTGTAGAAATCACAATAGATTTTACGGTAAAAATCAGTTGCCTGAATTTTACTGTCAAAAAATAAACACAACTGTTGTACCATTTTTCCATTTACTACACTGTAAGAACAACAACCATATGTATCTTACCGTAAAAAAAAGAACAGTGGTACTGTTTTTACTTTTACAGTAAAATGCTGTAAAAAAAACAACATTTTTCTAGCAACTGAGCTATCAGTTTTACACTGTAAAGTCTACAGTTTTTGCTTTGTTTTTAAGTGTGCATTACATTTTTTTTAAATGCATCGGCAATTGTGTAATATCTTACTGTACATATAACCAATCCTAGGTGTAGTTCTGATAGGTACCAATCGTATATATGGAAACACTGGTATCTGTGCCTTCTATAGGATGTGTAGACGCAATTTTAAAGTGTATATATACCGTATTTTTCGGAGTATAAGTCGCACCGGAGTATAAGTCGCACCTGCCAAAAATGCATAATAAAAAAGGAAAAAAACATGTTTAAGTCGCACTGAAAAAAACTGCGACTTATAGTCTGAAAAATACGGTATGTGGTAACACTTTAGTATGGGGAACATATTCACCATTAATTAGTTGCTTATTAACATGCAAATTAGTAACATATTGGCTCTTAATTAGTCATTATTAAGTACTTATTAATGCCTTATTCTGCATGGCCTATTAATAACCCTAACCCTAACCCTAACCCTCTAAACTTTACCCTAACCCTAACCCTAGCCCTAACCCTAACCAAATAACTCTAAATTAAGTCTTTGTTACTTAGAATATGTTCCCCATACTAAAGCATACTTGCCAACCCTCCCGAATTTTCCGGGAGACTCCCGAAATTCAGCGCCTCTCCCGAAAACCTCCCGGGACAAATATTCTCCCGAAAATCTCCCGATTTTCAGCCGGAGCTGGAGGCCACGCCCCCTCCAGCTCCTCACTCAGGTCTGCATGGAGCTGGAGGGGGCGTGGCCTCCAGCTCCATGCGGACCTGAGTGAGGACAGCCTTTTTTCACTATGGGAGGACAACAGGGTGACAAGAACTAAATCATCCAGACTAGAGATAAATTGTATTATTATGTTTATCTTACCCAAAAATAAATATATTTATTAATTTAAAAAAAAAAAAACTAAATAACTAAATACATTTGTACTATATTTTGCTAAAAACATCATCATTTTTTTTTTTTGTATTTTTTCTGACTCCTTATTACATCCAGCCATAGAATTATACCGGTACATTAAAATAAACATATTTGAAATAATACATTTTAAATTATCATAATAATTCATTTAAAATGACCATATTTAATTATTAAAATAATTGCTTGTTTATCAACAACTTTAGCATTTTATTCATTACATTTTTAAGCTCTCAGAAGCCAAGTTATGTTATATTCATGTTATATTTATGCAAGTTTGAAGTATCAATTATCTAAACACAGTTTTGTTTGCATATTTTCAGGATGTAGATATATATATATATATATATATATATATATATATATATATATATATATATATATATATATATATATATATATATATATATATATATATACATATATGAAATACTTGACTTGGTGAATTCTAGCTGTCAATATACTCCTCCCCTCTTAACCACGCCCCCAACCACGCCCCGCCCCACCCCAAACTCCCCCACCTCCCGAAATCGGAGGTCTCAAAGTTGGCAACTATGTACTAAAGTGTTACCATATATATATATATATATATATATATATATATATATATATATATATATATATATATATATATATATACATTTTTTATTTTTTATTTATTTTTTATTAATTTTTTTTGCTGCTTGTATCTATTTATTAGATGCCTTTTACTGAATATGCACAAGCACTGTTTTTAATATTACGTGATAAAGCCTTTTACTATTATCATTATTATTATTATTTATTATACTGTATTTTGTTTGTTTTATGCACTGTATGTGATTGTATGTCTACTTGGACGTCGGAGTCTGCGATAAAAGTTTGATGACGAAGTTTGATGAGTAATATCATGCGGAGAATCCTCATGTATTTATATTCATACATTTTTCACTGTTACAAACTATAACTGCGATGTGGCCCTCAACAAAAAACATTTTGACACCCCTGATTAAGCTTAAACTATCGATTTGTATCTGCTTTTGCTGGAGCATTTTGTTCCATTCCTGACTATGCAGAAGCACCTCTTCAAACGGCAAACAATAAGACTCTGCAATTACAAGTCTGACGCGTGCACCCACTGACTCATCGGCCACAGCAGCACGTGTGTCCAGGACGGCGATACACAGGCCTTAGAAACAGCCGAGCTATTTTGAGTTTCCCTATAACCGGTAATCTTGAAGGAAAAAAAAGACATTTCACAATATCTGAGCTCAGTGCAGAAGCAAACATCATTAAAGTAATTTTGCTGCTGATGAGGGTGCCTGGCAGTTACATGGAATGGGAAATCATAAAAGGTGGTTATGACCGAAACAAACATTACACAAAATAACTGGAAAGAAAACATTGGGTTAACTGATGATGATCATACAATATAAGACACATTCCGATGCAACACATTTCCTGTCATTTCATCCCCCAAAAAATAAATAAATAATAATACATTCAAGAATCTGCGGCTAACACTACCTGGACAAGGGGCAGTGTTATTGCAAACCCTTGATTCTCTTAAAGGGCCGCTGCAGTGTGTTCCGTATGGTGAGACACATGTTCTTGTTCGCACCTGCGACCCTTGACCGCATGTTACAGAGCAAGAGCTCCACTGGGACCACTCCTCTGCACTTGATTCACCTGTATGGGAGAAGGGTGACACTAGTTAAATGCAGCAGTATGGTCTGGGGGGCACGGCTCAGGTGGGCAGTCAAATGGGGGAGGGGCCAAAGTCAGCCGGCGGCGTCTTCGGGACTTAACAGGTGCTCTAAATTACGATTCTTTGGTCACAACACGTGTGCAAAGATCACAGAAATTTCGGGTTGGAAACAAAAATTGACATCAGACATTGTTGCATTCTGTAAGGTTTCATTTCAGTGAAACAAAAATATGTGGGGAAAAAGCAAGGGGGGAGAGGGGCAGCATGGATAAATAACACTTTATAAGAACATGGCGACATGCAAGAAGGATGAGGTTTGGAGGGAAATAAAATAACATGATGGATATTGTGATGGGCGTTAGTTCGGGAAAGAAAGAATGGAACATGGATTCCCTTTGCACTGCAGCAAAACTGTGTAGCTCAGTGAGACGATATTCAGAAGTGGCTCCACACTGACTTAAAAAAAAAAAGGGTAACACTTTAGTATGAGGAACATATTCACCATTACTTAGTTGCTTATTGAAATAACAAATACAGCATTTTTCGGAGTATAAGTCGCACCGGAGTATAAGTCGCACCTGCCGAAAATGCATAATAAAGAAGGAAAAAAAACATATAAGTCCGGCCAAACTATGAAAAAAAACTGCGACTTATAGTCCGAAAAATACAGTACTTAATTTATAGTTATTTGGACACTAGGGGAACATATAAGGGTTAGAGTTAGGGTTAGGGTTAGGGTTACGGTACTAATAAGCAATAATTCTGAGGTTATTGAGGGAAGACTCTTAGTTAATGGCTTACTGGTTGTATAATAAGGCCATGCAGAATAAGGCATTCATAAGTACTTAATAATGACTAATTAAGAGCCAATATGTTACTAATTTGCATGTTAATAAGCAACTAATTAATGGTGAATATGTGTTCCCCATACTAAAGTGTTACCAAAAAATGCAAATATTTAACAAGTTAAAGGTCAATTAATTAGCAATTACGATTTGAATTGTGCTTTGTTTTAGACTTTTTTTTTTTAGCTTCCTGTGGGGTTTTGTTGCAAACAGGCTCGATTCATATTCGAAATCTAACCTGATTTGAATACATTTTGAGTTAATTAATATTATTCAACAAGAACAGTCAATGACCCAAATGGGACACAAACCTAAAAAAAAACCAACACACCGACAAAACTACCGTATTTTTCGGAGTATAAGTCGCACCGGAGTATAACTCGCACCTGCCAAAAATGCATAATAAAAAAGGAAAAAAACATATATAAGTCGCACTGGAGCCCGGCCAAACTATGAAAAAAACTGCGACTTATAGTCCGAAAAATACGGTATTCATTTTCCACGTGAAATGTTTAAAATGTATTGTTAAATGGCAGCTCTGAATACACGTGCGTCATTATAGCAACCCTGGAGTTGCAGCAAGGTTTTAGAAGCACTTGAAAACAGCTCATCAGAACTCTGCCCTTAAATTTGGAGGTCATAAGATAGACTGGAAGGTGGATCAATTTGTTAAATGAAGCAGCACAGGGAGTGTAAATAAAGTGAGAATGAAGAAACACAAAAGGACAGCGACACGCCTCGACGGGGACGCGACATACCTGGAGCGTGTGTTAAATGGGGGGAGTGTTAATGAGTGGATGTTAATTCAGGAGGGAGGTTGTGTGTGTGGTGAGTTGCAAATGAAGGTGGCGGTGAAAACGTCAACAGACAGCAAATGTGAACAGAACTACACGTATAATGACGTAAAAAAAACAAAAAAACAACCCAACCGCTATTGTAGTTTTAAAATCAAACTCAAATAATAACATGAGAATGAATATTGAAGTTATTAAATGCTATACAATACTAATGAAAATGCTGCAGGTATATTATAAGCACCACTTACAGTATCTCTTTGGGCTGAATATTATTATTATATATATTTTTTTTTATCAGACTAATGATTATGACTATCACGCATTGCAGCGTACATTAAAATTCCGATGAAAATGAAATAAACACAAATTTACGTTGAGAGAAAAGAAATGAGAGAGGCGTTTATCACTAAGTCTTATGTAGAGAATGAGTTGGGGGGAGGGGAGGGGGGGCAGGGGGGGAGAAAAATTAAGCAAAAACATTTCCACTCAAGAAGGTGCAATACAAGAGAGAGCATGCATGATGAAATTAAGTTTAGTTAAGAAAATACAATAAGGAAATGTAACTATTATATTACCAGTTTGTGCCATAAATTTAGCAGATTCAGCTTGCTCCTGCAGGGCCTTTGTGTCATGAACTGATCTCGGCCGCTGACTTTTTACTGTATGCTCTCCGATCATTCCATATTCTATGAGACAAAATAGAGGTTGATAATGAAAGCTAGGCTTAGACATGATCTTCTGACAACAATACTTATGACATAGTCGTTGGTCAGGGTGTTGGGGGGAGAACTGCAGTACATGGCTAGAAACAAAGACCACACATGTTTGGGTTTAATTTGTCCTTTCACTCTAGGGCATAGGACAATGCAACATATTGATATGGAAAAAAAATAGGTGCAATTATTAATTGAGCTGGTAAGCACATAGCAGACATGCAAGTTAACTCACATCGGTTTTACTTGACTAACACTTCGTCAAAGCAGCCGTCCCTCCCTCCCTCCCTCCCTCCGCCCGCCCGCCCGCCCACGTTACCCGGAGAAAAAGGAAAGAAAACAAAAATGAAAGTAAAAATGTGTAAGCTGTAAGAAAGCCACAGAGGAGGGGGGGTCATGGACATAACATGCGATTGATCCACAGTTTCCTCAAATGTTTCATTATGATTTTTTTTCTTTTATGTTCGACCCAGTCAGAAATAAAAACCCTGCGACGTTGTATTATGAGCTGTGTTCTTTACAATTACAGTACACGAACACTTCCTTTGTCTCCGATACAATGGAAACAAAGCACACAAAAACCGAGTAATGGTTCTTTTTAACCACAACACGTAAATGTGGATATAATCTTTGACCTACAATTGAAAGGAATGAGTGTCAGCGGGGTCCTAATGATGTGATTTAATCATTCACAAATAGGCAGAATGTGATGAATTGAGAGAAAAAAGAAAGAAAAGAGAATCACACGTTCAAATTGCCTTTATTAGTAAATCCGACACCATACTTGCCAACCTTGAGACCTCCGAATTCGGGAGATGGGGAGTTTTTCTTATATATATAAATAATCCGTTCATGAATGAGCATATCCGTTCAGCCACCGTGTTCAATCGAGAAGTCTGATCTACAAAATGTGCAGGCAGCATACCCCTTCCCTTTCCAGCTGTCCTGGATGAACTGAAATTATTTTTTTCCAATCATTTTGAAACTTGCAAGCGTGCTTCTTCTTCTTACTCGTCGTCGCCATGTCTCTTCTTCATTCTTCTGCTTTGTCTCTGTTATGTTTTTGGACATTACTACGTGCCGTAGTTTTGAAGCAATGCATGATGGGAATCCGGATGTTGTGTGTCAGTGTATTAATGTGCCGGCTTGAATAAACACACGCTGAGAAATAGCTCCTACTTTATGGGTTATAGATTAACCTAACAGTGACGTGCAGTCACTGTCATGGAAAGAAAAAAAATTTAAAAATATTTTTTTTTTATTAAATTGTTATATGTATCCAGTGATTATACTATAAAGTTATTTTCCATTTAACTTCACCAGTTTTAGATTATTTTTATTTAAAATCGCTGAATTTTCACATTTGCACTTTTTTAAATAGATTCAATCTTGCACGTGGAAAATTTAAGTGAGGGCTTTAGTTGATATAACACTCCCGTCAGGGGATGCATTAATCCAGCACAACAGCGGCGCATGGACTTCATTTATAAGTAAAGGTAAGACCATAATAAAGTTTTTTTTTTTATTAAATGTGCTTTTTTGTGTGCTACAGTTTGTATATGTAATTAAAGTTAAGTTAAAGTAGCAATGATTGTCACACACACACTAGGTGCGGTGAAATTTGTCCTCTGCATTTGACCCATCCCCTTGATCACCCCCTGGGAGGTGAGGGGAGCAGTGGGCAGCAGCAGTGGGCAGCAGCAGCGCTGCGCCCGGGAATAATTTTGGGTGATTTAACCCCCAATTCCAACCCTTGATGCTGAGTGCCAAGCAGGGAAGAATGCTGGTATGAGCTTTTAAACATAACCCGTTAACTGCTGCCAATCAGATGGTGAATAAGATACTCTTTAGGGTTCATATGTTTGTAAATCTGACTGTGATGAAGTCAGTGCCTCACCAGCCATCAACCTCACCGCACGTCACTGTAACCTAAGTATAACGGAGACATATATAATAGTCTCCTTTTCAGGTGACAGAGGACGCTAAAGGCCCTCAATATTGTCATCCGGGTGGAAGTCGGGAGAAATTCGGGAGAATGGTTGTCCTGGGAGATTTTCGGGAGGGGCACTGAAATTCAGGAGTCTCTCGGGAAAATCGGGAGGGTTGGCAAGTATGTCTGACACCAGTCATTCATGGGGAGAATGTTACATTTGCAATATTATTTATTTAAAAATGTTGTCGCAGAGACCAGGGTTTACAGGAGAACACTGTAAGCCTCCACTTGTTCACAACAAATCCATTCATTTAGTCTTAAAACATACTTGAGATGGTTTAAAAAAAAACATCGTTTTTTTTCTAGAACTGTCAAAAATAACGAGTTAACTCATGTGGTTAATCACAAAAACGTATTGCATTAATCAGATACAAGTGATGATTAATAACACCATTTGTTTTTGAGCGCACATGCTCTTTTATCTTTTAACAGATGGTTACATGAAAAACCGCGTAAGATGTTATACAGACATTGTGAAGTGAAGTGAATTATATTTATATAGCGCTTTTTCTCTAGTGACTCAAAGCGATTTACATAGTGAAACCCAATATCTAAGTTACATTCAAACCAGTGTGGGTAGCACTGGGAGCAGGTGGGTCTTGCCCACGGGCACAACGGCAGTGACTCGGATGGCAGAAGCTGGGATCGAACCTGGAACCCTCAAGGGCCACTCTACCAACCGAGCTATACCGCCCCATTGATGATGGAGACTCGAACTGATGGCAAATGTCACTCCAAAATACACCCAGATAGTACTTTAGCTAAAATTGTTGAGCAAACAAATGACATGCATTCAAGTTAAACATAAAAAAATTTAAAAAAATGTTAAAAATCCTGCATAATTTCTGACATTCTGACAATAAAATAGCATTTGTGTCAGAATATTGGGATCTTAAAGTTACTGTATTCTTTGGACTATAAGCTGCTATTTTTTTCCAACGGTGCGGCTAATTAATGGGCAGTCATAATGTTTTGTATTCAACAAATAGTTTTCATATTACTCCGACAGACACTCTGAAAAGCAGTGTTATTGTTTGTGTTATGGCACCATCTTTTGGACGAGTTCGCTCACTGCATTTACTGCCGGTTAAAAATGTACTTCCTGTTTTGTGCCTTGGACCGGAAGAATAACTGTCCATACAAATTGATTTTTTGTTTAACACTTTAAGCAACGTTTGTAAGTTTTATAGTATAACTAAAACAATTTATACGTACTAAACCGTCCCATGTGTGATGTCTGTAGGATTTTTTTTCATGCATATTTGTACGTGATCAAGCTATCGTCATTAATAATAGCGAATATGCTAGCATGTTAACGTGTGTCTGCTAGTTTTATTAACGTACAAAGGCATTATTTTCGTATTATTGCAGTTTCCTAATAAACATGACGATAACTTCTGTTTTGTCTGATTAGCCGTTTTACTGCCATGTGACAGGCACTTCTTGAAAACAATTAAGGTATGTCAATAACAATTTAAAAAATCTTTTGTATTGTTACAAATCTGCGGCTTATATTTTGGTACGGCTGAAATAAGTAAAAATAGTTTTCTCTTCTAAAATTTGATGGGGGTGGCTTAAATACTGGTGCACCCTCTAACCCGAAAAATACAGTAAATATCTTTATAACACCAGAAATATCAACAATGTGTTTTGTCTACTAAAAATGCAAGTGTACTCAAAAAAATGTCCATTAAGCGTAGATAATGGCCATACATATTAGGAAGATGTTAAAAAAACACAATAAAAAAATAATGCGGTAATTTAAGCGAGGAATAATTTGTGATTATGCAAATTCAAAAGTGTTATTAATCTGATTTAAAAAATACATCATTTGACAGCACTATTTTTTAAATTTATTTTTCTCAAAATGCTGCACTGGTGCCTGCCAGGGGAGACCCATCCACTGGCCTAGTCCATACAACTGTAAAACTAAAACAGACCATCCATCCATTCATTTTCTACCGCTTGTCCCTCTCGGGGTCGGTGGGGACCCAATAATCACCTTTGTGTAAATCATCAGTCTTTCTACATTTAAATCATACTAACATAAAAAAAAAAAAAACAGACTGTGGTTTGGGAACAAAACAAGTGTTACATTCTCATATCTGCACAAAAAACTGCTTGAGAGATTTCTTCAAGAGTCCACCAGGTTTATTATCATTTGTGCATGTGCATTTTATTGTGTTCAGCTCCATCAGAAAACTTTAATGAGCATCGAGGAAGTAAAATTGAAATGTCTGAGTAACATATTCAGAATTGTTTTCACTACAGTATAACAATCAAGGGAGAATACAAAATAAATGAAACTCAGATACATTTTGGAGTACCGGTAGTCAGTGTGCAGCTAGTATATTTGTGTATTTTTACTATCCACTTAAAGTGAGTCATCACACAACCACTATTATCTAAATAGCTGGCGTTGCAAATGAGCAGCAGGATAATTGTGCCTTGTCTACAATCAAGCACGGCGGTGCTGGCGTGATGGACATTAATTTCAACATGTACTGTGACATTTTAAAGCAGAGCATGATACCGTTTATATCCAAGTTTCACGTCTATCGTACAGTCCCATGAAGAGGTATAATAACATTTGCTGAAATGAAGACATTGTGAGATACTGTGTGTCATTCCTTTCGGACGTAGCACATATTGCTAGTAAATATTTTCCTCTTCTCCTCTTCCTTTCACTCAAGGGCATAGAACGATGCAAGGTATTGATGTGAAAAAATGAACGATGACAACACAACACAACGGACACACATTGGGCAACACAGAGCAACTTCTGATAAGGAATCAACAGTCAAAATGTACACATTTTGTACGTTCAATTTTACTTTCATACAGAAGGATGAGTACCTTTCACATTTGAATTGATACAGTACCAAGTCCCGATACCTGGGAATCCATACCGGTACTGGACAATACCAATTTTACTTTTGTGTGTGTTCAAATGTGTTAATACATGTAAAAAACAAAAATAAAAATATATATTTAAAAACAAATGTATGCTTTCACACTGTGCTGTCTAGTAGTTATCATGTTTTCTTACACTTTTAGTATGTGTCTCATTTCTAAGTACCCCGGCAGGCAAAAAACATTGACACATTGACTATACTTGCATGTCCTTTAAAACCAACTTCGAAACAACGTTGCAAAATAATTAGTAAATTGAGACGTTGATGTCTTAACGGTTGAAAAATGACCACATTTCAATGGTCAAATTAACGTCACAACCTGACATTGAATAAATGTCAACAAAAAGCATGTTAGTTCAACGTTGTAGGATATTGGTTCTGAAATGACCAAAATTCAATGGTCAAATCAACTTCAGAACCCAGCATTGATTAAACTCCGTCAAAAAGCATGTTGTTCCAACGTTATGTTTGAGTTGCTCAATGTCAGGACTTAATTCAACAAGTTCTCAACGTTGTTTCAATGTCTTGTGCCTGCTGGGACTGTACTATTTTGCATGCAGTTGCAATTCCAAGACGTTAGATGGCAGTAGTGTATACACTATAGCGTGAGTCTTTTCGTTTGTTGAACCGTTTAAGTGATTGTACTGTAAGTATTGTATTTATTACACACCAGCTGTTTGATCGTAACATGCGTCTTAGTTGTAGTTTTCATAACCGATATCGGAGGTGTTGAAATCGCCATGTGAACTCGCTAATGTCTATGGCAATTCCAGTGTGTATGGGGACGGCGTGGCGCAGTTGGGAGAGTGGCCGTGCCAGCAACCTGAGGGTTCCTGGTTCGATCCCCAGCTTCTACCAACCTCGTCACGTCCGTTGTGTCCTCGAGCAAGACACTTCACCCTTGATGGGTCGTGGTTAGCGTCTTGCATGGAAGCTCCCGCCATTAGTGTGTGAATGTGTGTGAATGGGTGAATGTTGAAATAGTGTCAAAGCGCACCTTGAAGGTAGAAAAGCTCTATACAAGCATACTTGCCAACCCTCCCGGATTTTCCGGGAGACTCCCGAAATTCAGCGCCTCTCCCGAAAACGTCCCGGGACAAATTGTCTCCCGAAAATCTCCCGAAATTCAGGCGGAGCTGGAGGCCACGCCCCCTCCAGCTCCATGCGGACCTGAGTGACGTGTTGACAGCCTGTTCACACGTCCGCTTTCCCACAATATAAACAGCTAATGATCGAGGGCGAGTTCTTGGTTTCTTAAGTGGGTTTATTGTTAGGCAGTTTCATTAACGTCCTCCCAGCGCGGCAACAACACACAACAACAGCAGTCAAGTTTTCGTCTACCGTAAAGCAGTTCGTCTGCCGTAAACAGCAATGTTGTGACACTTTTAAACAGGACAATACTGCCATCTACTGTACATGCATATGTGACCCACCCATAGTGTGTCACATTTTTGTGTTGATTTATTTATTTTATTTTGTGGTTTGAATTCGTTTTTGGAGCTGTCATTACACATTTATCAGTATTCACATTGGTCAGTAGGGGGCAGTAGGGCGTTTCTTCCCAATTGAATGCTATCACCTGCAGACCGGAAGTGTCTTGTCATTCTGATGAGCGCGACCAGTCTGTGAACAATTGAAACGTCCTGTGTGCTTTTTCCTCCTGTATAACAGGTTAGTTTTGGTGAATCAACTCACTGAATAATATCCATGTGATCTTTATAAGTTTAAGTACACATTCTGATGGTGGAGCCTAACTGTAAAGTGTTTGTGAGTTGTAGTTTGTATTTGTGAATGAATCCAGTGCACAGCTGCAGTAATCAATACAAAAAGGCGACGTGAGTGCGCAATGTTTATATAGGAACTTCTGATCCTAATTCAGACTCCCAAATTAGAGCTCCCGTTTTCTTATTGATTTTATAATGTATATTTGTATAATGTGTGTGTTCTGAAATAGTGACAGAGAATACAACAAGGATGGACAATTCAACCCTTAACTCAACGATGAGTAGATGAGTGTTATGTGTGTGTATATGTGTAAATAAATGAACACTGAAATTCAAGTATTTCTTTTATTTATTTATTTATATATATATATATATATATATATATATATATATATATATATATATACATATATGTAATAAAATATATATATACAGTATATATATATATATATATATATAGCTAGAATTCACTGAATTTTTTATATATATATATATATCTTAACCACGCCCCAAACCACGCCCCCCGCCCACCCCAGACCACGCCCCCCACCCCCCACCTCCCGAAATCGGAGGTCTCAAGGTTGGCAAGTATGTATACAAGTATAAAGCGCTATACAAGTATTTATTAGCATCAAAGTAGCGCATTTCGAAAAATTGCTTTTTTAGTCAAAGAAAATTGCGACATTATCTCAACTAGTGAAAGTCCCACTGAGTGCTTGGTTGCTTATTTCCCACGTCACGTGCAACAAAAGGTATCCAAATATGGCACCTTTTGATTTTACGTGAATCGGTACCTAGTAGTACCAACGGACTTTGGTTGGCACCTATAAAAGTACAGAACTCAATACCCATTTCTTGACCTATGCAAACCATGCACATGCAAACATAACTGCATGTGTTTCGTTAGTACCTTTTCAGTGCAACTTAGCAACATTCTAAAAAGGAAAATGACTCATGGGCTAGAAGTGAAGTGAAGAATCAGAAAGGCAACGCGTCCAGATAGTGATTAATTCAAGTCAGTGGCTAGATAAAGTGGGAAAGATTACAGTCATTTGTCAGACGCAGGTTGAAATAAAGTGCCTGCGACTACTTTACAGAGCAGAAAGCACAGTTTGAGAGTCATTAGAAATCTGTCGTCTAACACGATGCTATCTCTAAGTTGGGGCCGCTATTCAGTGTTTTAAACTGCTTAAATCGAACTGAAAACTCATACGTCTTCATTCAAGATAATCGAGGATTCCAATTGTTGGCATCCATCAAAGAGCAGATTTGATCAATACAGAAATCAATCATGGTTATGCATGTACATGTTTTTCACATGAGATGAGTCTTACACTTTATTACATGTGCATATATAATAATCGGGCATGCATCTCTGACAGAAATATATACCAAACATTTGTGTTCATACAGTGATAACAAGTGAACAAAATATTATAAATTATAAATATGTTTGTTGATTAATATGTAAACTTGACTAAAATAGCAGAGATCCATGGATGGATGGATGAATGGATGGATGGACTTGACTAAAATAGCAGAGATCGTTTTGCAGTAAACTTGTCTTGTTTTACCGTCAATATTTGGAATCCTTCCATGAGTACTCATAAATGAATTTATGAATCCATTCAGGTGTCCAGTACTACCAATATTGTTGTAAATATGTATTAGCATCGTAGAAGAACAATATCATTTCTGATATCTTATACGACCAATCTAAGCGTTAAGTCCATGTTTAAACTCTAACACTGTTTCAGCTGTGTGAATCAAACACATTGTACATATTTATTGTTGATAATATTACTATGATTATTATCATGATCCCACATGACAAATTGGCCTTTGTTCATCATTTTCCCGTGTTTTGTGATATTTCCAATCCAGCACTCTCCTTCCATTTTCAGCCACTTCATTTCTGGTGCGAGCGCTTGTCTCCTCACCTGGGTTTTGCAATCAGGAGGTCCATCTGTCTCTGATTGCTAATCATGGGGGGTTATTTGACAGAATCGCCCTGTTGACGACGCTGGTTCATTGTCTGTTTTTGCTGTTTTGCATTGCCTCTCTTAAGTTTTTGGTCACCTGTGGCCCATTGCCTTGACCACAGGTTCTACTACCTCGTTTCTGCATGAAACTATTTTTATTTTTACCTGCATGTCGCCTCCCGTCTCTGCATCCCGGGGTCACGTTACAAGCCGCCATGCGAGCACGTGGCAATTCAAGTGCCATTGTAATTACATTCCTTTGCAAAATAAACCTTCAAGGAGTGGAGAATTTCAATGAATAGGGATTTGTGTTTACAATATTAGTAGTTAGTGTTGAGCTGTTTATTTTGTATTGTTGTTTTTTTGCAAATTACAGCAAGTTTATTCACTTTTAAAATAACAGTTGATTAATTTTGAGTACACCAAATGTATCACTTAACCTCACCTTAAGAAAGACTAAGGGCCTGATTTGTTAGGTCGACATAAGAGTTAAAGAGCATACGCAAACTATAAAACTATGTGTACGATTAGTAATTGTATTGGGGGTGATCTACAAAGACAGTGTGCACAATTGACAAGTGCAGAAGTGGTGCAGACAGTTATATTTAAAGTAGGTTTTTGCATTCCCCTCCACATTCATGACATCATATGATTCACCGGTCCAACGTGTGCTGTTTCGTTTTGTTGCGAGATATGCAGCACACACAACGTTTTCTGGGCGACATACTGTAGAAGTGTGATCTAGACAAAATAACCACATTTTTGGAAGGCGCCAGTGTTGTGATCTGTGCTTCTGGAATGATCCAGAAATGCATGCAAGAATGCATGGAAATGCATATTGCAAGAAGGTTGTTTTTTTCATATAGGAGATATATTATATGTGTGATATTACATCACCGATATGACATGCGTCAAACTCAGGGATCGGGTGCCAGATCTGGCCCGACGCATTGTTTCATATGGCCCGGAAAAGCCTGGAAATAATGTGCATCAATAAAGTACTTAATCTTTTTTACTTTTTAGTATTCTTTCTTAAATATTTTGCATATTACATTGCATGTACTGCAAGCAATTGCATGTCTTCTCACTTCAACATCATCAGGTCATGCAACAAACATGTTCTAAACATTATTTTTGTTAAAATAAAAATACTCCAACAATGCTTCCCCCTCTGACTTATGATTTCAAAGCAAGCTATCGATCATTTTCTACATAAAAATATATGAATTAAATGCTTAGGCAAATGTGTATTATCATCATGAGGCAATTTTGCATTAATATTCATATATATTCACTAATAGAAGCGAAACCATGAGGGCAGTCATAACTGCTATTTGGCCCTGAATCATAGCAAGTTTGACAACCCTGGCCTATATGAAAAAAAACAAAAAAACAACTAACACCCGTCCAAAATAACACCAACTGACACCAAAGCCAATCAACTGAACTTAAGCCTTTCAACAGCAATATAATTAAACCATGATATTGCTGAATAAATAATATGTGTAGTATTTTTATTTTTGACCGTAAATGAGTGTCTCCATGGTGAAATGCCATGTAGTACATGTAAAAAGTTCATTTAAATAAGGTGGTCTGCAGTATTTTTCAATTGTATAGTTTGTACACGCTGTTTAACACATGGTATTTGGCTCTCAATAGATCGCGCTCTAAATTCTCTAATCCTAGCATGTTTCCTGGATGGAGCAGCCAAATAATAATAATCCACACAATAAATGTGAGATGTCAATGCTCATCCTTCACAAAGACAGGCAGCACAAACAGCCCCACAAGAAGCATGGATGCCTAATACAGTTGTGGATCAAGTATCTAACAGCTTTTTGGTGCTTCTCACTTCAACATGATCAGGTCATGCAACAAACATGTTCTTAACATTATATTTGTTAAAATAAAAATACTCCAAAAATGCTTCTCACCCTGACTTATGATTTCAAAGCAAGCCTTTTTTACATAAAAATATAAGAATTAAATGCTTAGGCAAATGTGTATTATCATCATGAGGTGATTTGACATTAATATTCATATATATTCACGAGTAGAAGCGAAACCCTGAGGGCAGCCATAACTGCTATTTGGCCCTGAATGATAGCAAGTTTGACAACTCTGGTCTATATGAAAAAAAACAACAACCAATCAACTGAACTTAAGCCATTCAATAGCAATAGATTTAATAATGATATTGCTGAATAAACGTTATGTGTAGTATTTTTTATTTTTGACAGTAAATGAGTATCTCCATGGTGAAATGCCATGTAGTATATGTAAACATTTCATTTAAATAAGGCGGTCTGCAGTACTTTTCAATTGTATAGTTTGTAAATGCTGTTTAACACAAAGTATTTGGCTCTCAGTAGATAAAGCCCCAAGTCAGGGGTCGGCAACCCAAAATGTTGAAAGAGCCATATTGGACCAAAAAAATACAAATACGTATATAAGTCTTATAATGAAGGCAACACATGACATAAGTGTCTGTATTAGCTATAATAGCCCACTATCAAAATGACTATGTGTAGCAGGCTGAAGCAAATCTTTGTTGACAGAAATGTTGAAATGTAATATTTATTCTACACATTTTTACAACATTAGAAAACATTAGTAAATCAGAGACTACTCAGAAGGTGAAATAACTTCTGGAAATTACTGGCTTAGAATGGCCAAAAGTATAGATATGTGTGTCCAAGTTAAAGGAAACGGCAGGCTGTCTTCTTCTAATGGATTTATTACAATTTTTGGCAAGCTAAGTAATGTTTGCTGTGGTCTGGAACAACATGGCACACAAACAACTATCAGAAATGCAGCCAATATTACATACAGATAATGTGTCATGAGACATGCAAATATAAATTATATACAAAGAGGATAAAAGTAAAGTATATTAAATTAGCTCAAATATACCTACAAATGAGGCATAATGATGCAATATGTACATACAACTAGCCTAAATAGCATGTTAGCATTGATTAGCATGTCATGCACTGACCCAATATGCCTGATTAGCACTCCAACAAGTCAATAACATCAACAAAGTGCACTTTTGTGCATTCACGTACAGTATGAAACATTTGGTGGACAAAACGAGACAAAGAAGGAGTGGAAGGTTTTGCATGTAAACAAACTGTTGCGTCACAGTCCACACTATGGTGAGTTCAAGAACCACCGAAATTAGTAGAACAAAACAATGTTCACCAAATACTCTCATCAGTGAAGCATACACACAAACATATTAAACAGTGGGCTTTCTAACATATGGGAAGGTTTGTGTCATGTTTGTCCTCAAACAAAAAACATACTAAAACAAAACAAAAAATATTTCCCCCCATCTTTTTCCATTTCCAATCCTTTTTTAAAAAATTTAAAAATAAATTCTCTAATCCTAGCATGTTTCCTGGACCGATCAGCAAAATAATAATAATAATCCACACAATAAATGTGAGATGTCAATGCTCATCCTACACAAAGACAGGCCCCACAAGAAGCATGGATGCCTGATGCAATTGTTGATCAAGTATCTAACAGCTTTTTTTGCAGCCAAAAGCATGTTGCTTTCAAATTCAAGAAACCGACTGGGTGACCCCCGTGAGTCAGACTGCTTTGCATATTAATCTTATCTCTTGAATATATCTGTTTGAAAGGAAAGGGATATTGTGCCTTTGCTCCAGTCAGATTCATAAGCTGATCCCCCGCAGGGTTGCATTTGTTCTTTTTCCGAAAGAAGAACAGCAAGCAGCTCTGCAGCGGCTGGAAAAAAACCGGAGAGGACACATTAACAAGTCCAAATGATTAGCTTTGTAGGCGCCACAAGCTGCAACTTAACAGGACAGCAGAGTTCATATTGAGATTTGACATCATGCTGGACTATTTTCTCCTGCACGTGCCAAACTTTTTTTCGAAGCCTGATTTGGAGGGCTCAACAGCTTTTACCAGCTCAGTGGTGCTCTCAGACCTAATTAGCGGCCATATTTGCAAATATATTCTTGCCTGATTTAATTACTGTCCCCACAACTCATTATGTGCAGTATTCTTGACAAACAAGGAGTAAGTATAGCACACAATCAAAGAGACTGCGTATTCCCTATAACCTCCGTCCACACGCTGGCGTTGATCCTCTTTGTGTTGGGGGAGTTTTCGGCTTAAGCCTCAGCAATGATCCCGCCATGCCGCCACCTTCCCTGCATGGACGTGTTCCATGTGTGGAAGGCGGCGTCACGTCCAATGACTGACGTGTTCACCCTTGCAGGCAATAAGCTTGTATTCGCACCCCTCTGAGTAGCTTCTGCAAGGGACACGCCGCTTGTTGCCCTCCATGTATTATTCCTGACTGACCATCTCAAACTGGCGGGGGCTTTTTTTAACGAGTGGCACTTCATTACGGCTGCACATTGAAGACATCCCAAAATAGTGACAAGCGTGAAGTCCACACAGGACTACCTCATTACCCCATTGCTTGTCTTTGATCCACTTCCCAACAGCTGAGCTTAGGAGGCTGGCACATTTTTATTTGAATGCAGCTCTATTTTAGGCTTTTGTAAGGGTGCTTAAACCCTGTTTAAGAGAAGCTGTGATAATAGTGAAAGGCAAAAAAGTGTCGGAAAAAAAAAAATAAAGGCCCTACTACCAAGGGATTTTTAACATGTAATTACAGTTGTTTAAATCAGCATTAAAATATGACAACCTGGAATTATTGTGTGTTCAAAGTGGCTCAAATAATTATAATTTCATTCAAAATGATTCATACTGTGGACCCTGGAAATTATAAGTTAAAGTAGACATTTACGCTATGTATTTGGAGCAACTCTTTTAACTGGTAAACAGAAAATATAGGCATTATATTTTGTTATATTTATGATGACAAAAAAAAAACCTCAAGTAGAAATGTCTTAATGTTCTTTCTCAATGCATGCATACCCAATGAGGGATGGTACCTTTTACATTTGAATCAATACGGTAACATATTTCAATACTTTTCTGTGTGTTCATGTGTTACTGAATGTTAAGTTTAAGTACCAATGATTGTCACACACACACCAGATGTGGTGAGATTATCCTCTGCATTTGACCCATCACCCTCACCCCCTGGGAGGTGAGGGGAGCAGTGAGCAGCAGCGGTGGCCGCGCCCAAGAATATTTTTGGTGATTTAACGCTCAATTCCAACCCTTGATGCTGAGTGCCAAGCAGGGAGGTAATGGGTCCCGTTTTTATAGTCTTTGGTATGACTCGGTCGGGGTTTGAACTCACAACCTACAGATCTCAGGGCGGACACTCTAACCACTAGTTAAGTGTTTCAACAAAAATACATATTTTTTTAATTCAACATTTAACACAGAGCTGTGCTCTCTAATTGTTAGCTCGTTTCTCTACACTTCTGTGTTTCATTTGCAAGTACTGTACTGTATTGTATTTTATAGTAGACTCAGACCCTGTCTACATTAAGCAAGATAACTCATTAAACAAATAATTATTTACCCTAAGCCCCGTTTCAGCCACACTAAACCATCGTTTAAGGCAGTGGTCCCCAACCACCGGGCCGCGGCCTGGTACCGGTCCGTGGATCGATTGGTACCGGGCCGCACAAGAATAAAAAATAAATAAATAATAATTAAATCAACATAAAAAACACAAGATACACTTACAATTAGTGCACCAACCCAAAAAACCTCCCTCCAATCATTCACACTCATTCACACAAAAGGGTTGTCTCTTTCTGTTATTAATATTTCTGGTTCCTACATTATATATCAATATAGATCAATACAGTCTGCAGGGATACAGTCCGTAAGCACACATGATTGTATTTTTATTTGACAAAAAATAAAAAATAAATAAATAAATTGGGGCTGGATGTTAGCCGCTAGCTAGCTAGCCATGTCTTAAAGCACCTCTTCCGGAGGGCGTTTCAGTGTTATAACTTCACCTTTAGCCTTAGTTTTTAAGCCAAAATGCGTCCGTTTTTCTTTTTCTGTCTACACACTGTGTCTGCTTGTAATTACTCTTGTGCGCTGGGGGTGGGCGGACACAGTTGGGAACCCTATTCCCTACTGTAGGTTCCACCTGGATAAGGCAACACTTAGCACACAAGCTTGGAACACTTCACACAACACAGACGTCATAACGTCATCAAAGCTCACCTTTAAGCATCGACATTTTGGAACCAGAATCAGTTGATAGCTGAAAAGGTAAAAATATATTACATCCATCCATACTTGCCAACCCTCCCGGATTTTCCGGGAGACTCCCGAAATTCAGCGCCTCTCCCGAAAACCTCCCGGGACAAATTTTCTCCCGAAAATCTCCCAAAATTCAGGCGGACCTGGAGGCCACGCCCCCTCCAGCTCCATGCGGACCTGGAGGGTCTGCATTGAGCAATGTTGTTGTAATATATTGAGTTGGAGGCAATAAACAGGCGAGGGGATGAAGTACGTCTCTTTACTGTAGACTTCAGAACAGACTCAAACACTTGACGTCAGGTGCGCAACACCACGTAAATCGTTGGCCAACCAAAAAGTAACCCCAGTACGCTATAACCAACATTCACCAGGAGATGGCAACAGACAAACATAGATCACTCTATTACATTCCTCCTCTTTTAGAAATGTAGAAGTTACTCAAAATAAATAAACAACCCAACCAAAAAATGCAGCAGCTCAATTAAAAAACTGTACTAAGCCACATTCTTTTTTTTTTTTTTAGTACTGAACTCTTAACCCTCATTTGTAAACAATAACATGCTTATTATACAAACAGTATTTGTACATCTTTAACACAGATTTTTATACTGTCTTCAGGGATTCAGTTTTTTTGGCGGTACTCGAAACCTTTCTGGGTACCTGCGGATCACTGGTGGGGTTTTTGTTGTGGGTGATCTGGGTTCTGATGATGGCAACTCAGCAGCCCTTGAATCTGGTTCAATGATGAGACTAGTTTGGTGTCTGACTCACTGATGGTCCTGGTGATGGAACTGAAACAGCACTGTCCAGTTGTACTGATGGCACATTTTCTGCAACTGGTGGAGACTAGATAACTGGCAGTCTCTCCATGTTTTCTCGCCATGGTAACATGTGATCCATATGCACTGTGTACTGTCTCTGTCCCTCTTGATATATATATATATATATATACTGTGTATATATATGAAATACTTGACTTGGTGAATTCTAGCTGTAAATATACTCCTTTCCTCTTAGCCACGCCCCCAACCACGCCCACGCCCCACCCCGACCACGCCCCCCCACCTCCCGAAATCGGAGGTCTCAAGGTTGGCAAGTATGTCCATCTGTGGCAGCGTAGGATTGTCAGATCCTTAAGGATGTACCTTCAGAAGATGTGTTTGTTTTTTTTCAATTTGTTCCTGATTAAGAAAATGAGTGGGTGGGACTAAATTGGATGCAAAATGACAAAGTGTCCTCTGAGGCGTACAATTATCGGTCATATTTCTCCTGCCATCTGTTTGCTTGCTGTTGACTCTCCTAATGACTTAGATTGCAGCCAAATTAGAATTCCGTGCAGCCGCCACTGCACCTCATTGAAAAGGATGTGAACTCGCCCGAAGACAAGATCGCATTCAGACAAGCGCCGAGAGACGGGTCCGTTGTGTTTGCAGCTTATTGCATTTTGTTGACGTGCGAGCAATAAGCGGCGACTATTGATAATTTACAGGAGCATGCTTAAATCACAAGGTTATTGAGCAGTACCTCGCCGGGCAACCTAGATGGAGCTCTGACGTTATCAAAGCACTGCATCAAGAAGCTCTGTTGCTGGGTGCTATGAGCAGATGATCCCTCCTCTTGTACACACACCACACACACACACACACACACACACACACACACACACACACACACACACACACACACACACACACACACACACACACACACACACACACACACACACACACACACACACACACACACACACACACACACACACACACACACACACAGGGAAGCAGACTCCAGCATTCTTGTTTTCATATCATTTCAAGTCATCCAAACAAGCACAAATTGAATCTGTGCTGCCGCTGAAAGCCACGCCGTTCAGATGCATATTCCACAAACTAAACATTATGCTATAATGAAGTGCCACTGCGAGAGAGAGCCTGTAAATAAATACTGCATTATCAAAACTGGGAAGGTTTAAATAACACGAGCGGGACTGTAAACATCGCCGCCGACAAATGAAAGATATTCCCTTTCCGTTTCATCTACTCGCAAAGATTTACCCTCTGCATGATAATGCGAGGCGTGTATTGTGCTTTCAGTTCCGCTGCATGATGCTATCAGAAAATGGATCCGCCTTTGGAGCGTTTTCAAGTAAAAAAGCAAGAACCGAGCTTGCAGCTTATAACTAGCAAGATCCCTCGCCCTTTTTTTGTGTTTTTTTTTTTTTTTCTTTCCAAAAAGTGACGGTGCTGAACCACCCATGAGTAAAATTGCCGCTGCTGCAGGGACACAAGTGAAAAGGACTATTGTGCACCCACAGAAACAAGGATGGAAGCAGATTACTAATGAAAGTGGGTAGGGTGACATGGATAGTACTGAACCAAACGTGTGCATAGACTGTTCTTAGGTTGCTATTGTCCTTTTTTACTCTAGTTGTTTTGGTATGTTAGTTATGGGCTCCCAAACAAGAGCCTATTTCAGTTTATGTTGGGGGAAAAAAAGGTCGATAGCAGGACGGAACTGCAAATTTGTGCATTAAAATAATGTCCACACTTACAGACGTAGGTAGAGAACACCTTATGTTTGGCAAAAGCTAGAGCCAAGTCAATGTAGGTTTAGATCAGGGGTGTCAAACGTACGGTCCGCGAACAGGTTTTATCCAGCCCGCGGGATGAGTTTGCTAAGTCTAAAAATTAACCTGAAATTTTGGAATGAAATAAACTGCTGTTGTAAAGGTGTCCACTAGATGGCGAAATAGCAATTATTTGTATCTTTGTAGATGATGCTACATATGTACAAAACAAAGCACATGATGTTAGTGCATCAGTCGAGGAAAATGATCAAAATACATAAATAACATACTGTAATTTAACTTTGATATAATTATTTGTATCTTGATAGATTGAAAATCAACACCAATGAGTTGACTGATGAACATTATCACATCATTTATTCAGAAAATATACATAATGACAGATAAAGATAGAATATTATTAACCGCAACATGTAAGTGTAAAAAAAAATTGATTTGTACAATTTCAGAATGTGCTTGTTCTACTTTTAAACAAAGAAAACAATCTGAAGTTGTCGTTATTTTTAAGTTATCATGCCGTGATTTTGTGGCCTCCGATCTAAAATGAGTTTGACACCCCTGGTTTAGATACACTGTATTACACAGTTAAATATACTTGAATATATACAAATCTCAGCTCAGCTTTGTGTTATTGAAGAGAAATTAGTACGAGTGTGACATTTTGAAACCTAATCCTCTTTAGTAATGATGTGACCATGTTTCAATAGGTCACACGTTGGAAGCCCCTGGTTTATAGCAAGGAATTCAGTGGAACCTATGAACACCAGGCCAGTTGACTTTTATATGTATTATTCGCTCCTGAAAATGAATCAGGCCGTAATTTCCCATATTATAAATTAACATATATTCCGGACTATAAAGCGCACTTAAAATCCTTTTTTTCCCTCAAAACTCGATAATGCGCCCTATAACCCAGTTTGCCTTATGTTAGTATTAAGTTTGGTTGAGCCTACCTACCTCAATGCTTTTGTCGTGTTGGGCTGAGTGAAATGTGTCCTAAGTTGAAGATTTCAAGTAAAGCTTTGGGGCGGTGTAGCTCGGTTGGTAGAGTGGCCGTGCCAGCAACTTGAGGGTTCCAGGTTCAATTCCAGCTTCCGCCATCCTAGTCACTGCCGTTGTGTCCTTGGGCAAGACACTTTACCCGCCTGCGCCCACTGCCACCCACACTGGTTTAAATGTAACTTTGATATTGGGTTTCACTATGTAAAGCACTTTGAGTCACTAGAGAAAAGTGCTATATAAATATAATTCACTTCACTTCACTTTTACTCTGTACGGTTAAAGCCGATCATGTTGACTTAGAACATTCCCTATACAAGTGAATGAAGGGCATTCTTACTCGACAACCATACATGTCACACTAAGGGTGACCGTATAAACAACACCAACACTGTCATAAACATGTGCCATATTGTGAAACTACACTAAACAACAATGACAAACATATGTTGGGAGAATATTTGCACCGCAACACAACATAAACACAATGGAACACATACCCAGAATTCCCTGCAGTACCAAGTCTTCCGGGACGCTACACTATTTTATTTGGTACATAGTGTAATGATAAGTGTGACCAGTAGATGGCAGTCAAACATAAGAGATAAGTCTCAAGTAAACAACACCAACATTTTAAATGTTCCATTGAAAATATAGAACATTGCACACGGCGCTCAAAAATGTTAATCAAAATGTTTTAGTAGTACATGTTTTAGTGCCATTTCTAATATAAAGTAGTGTAAAGTTCTTACTTATATCTGTCAGTAAACTCGCCATGAAAGCGCGAAAACATACTGGTATAGTGAGTTAACATTATTCACCCAAGGAACTTTAGTTATTAGAGTTCCAGTCGGACGTTTTTTTTACGGGACACATTACCGGTGTGGTTGTTTCCTGGATGAGGAAACGCTGTTCAAGTAAAGTATTGATTCAAGTAAAGTCTGAATGCCATTAAAACAGTTAGCGACACTTCTTCCACCCCCGTCCTTGCACGCTACACCGCTACAACAAAAATGACGGGGAGAAGACGCTGCTGAAGGTGAGCCACGTTAATAAGACCGCCCACAAAACGGTGCATCCTGAAGCGACTGTCAGAAAGCAGCTTGAAGATGATCTGTAAAACATAATCTATGCAACATTTTGACCAAAGAACCACCATTACATGTTATGTAGACCACAAGGAAGTGTTTTCCATTTAGAAAAAGAAAATAATAATATGACTCATTTAATGCGCCCTATAATCTATAATTGCCTAAGATATGAAAAAAGATCAAAACTAGACCATTCATCGGCAGTGCGCCTCAGAATCCGGTACGCTCTATGGTCCAGGAAATACGGTAGTTCTTGGGTAATCGGTAGATAACTAACTGTACTTGGAACACCCCCTTTGCATCGCCAGACTTGATATGCAGCCCCTTCTTGGTGTGACGTCATCTACTGAGCTAAAGCCCATTTCCTCGCATAGACAGTGTGGATAAAGGCATGTAAAAATTACATTTATCACTTCATTGCATGTTTTTGTTTCCCCGGTCCATGATCACTTCAAAACTGATACGGTTAACATTATGTGCTGAAAATACATTTAACAGAATTCTGGTCTTCCATCAACACCACAGCCTGTGTTTCATCAGGGGGTAGAGTGGCTGGTTCCCAACCCAATGTTTGCGGGTTCGATCCTCAGTCCCCCTGTGACCATGTTGAAGTATCACTGAGCAAGATCAGAACCCCCAGTTGCTCCTGATGCTGCATCATCAATAAGTGAATGTGGTAGTGTCAAAGCACTTTGACTACATTGAAGATAGAAAAGCCAAGTATAATCAATTTATTAGTTATTTGACCTAAAGAATAATTTTTATGTCCGGAACTATGAAAGAAGTGCCAATGTTGCCAGCATTAGAGGAGCCCTTTAATCAACTGTACAGGGTATTTCTTAAGTAACATACCCCAGTACCTCTGTTTTCGTACGCCACCTTCTCTTCTTATTCCTTTTTTTAATGAGAAACACAACAGTTTGTTTTTGATATCGATGTTAACAGAAATGACTGCCAGATTCATGATCAGGAAATTTCAATCATCATGACGCTATGGGTCTTTTAAATCATTAGCCACATGTACCTGGACAATCATGCATTACTTTCGGCATAAACCACCCGTCTTCATTGGAATTAAATCCGATCGCCCACGTTCGGATCAGAATGGTGTGTTTACATGAAGCCTTTTTTTAAATTTCCGGTTAGGCTTTTAATCCCATTAAATGTGTCCATGTGCACATAGCTAGTGTTTCTTAACCATAGGGTGTCTCAGCTGTGGTCTGTATGGGCCGCAGCGGTACGCTGTTTTAATACACTTTTTCACCACTTGTGGCAGTAATGACAATATCAAACAAATACAAGAAGGCTGGAGATAAAGTCATAGAGAAGTTTCTTAAGCACTAAAATTATTATTATTATTTCATTTGCACTTTCTTTTTATTGACAGCTATTAGTGTTATTATTTATTATTAATTTAGTTAGAGTGTATCTATTCTATCTATTTATTTTTCATCAGTTTTTTATAAATCCTTTCTTTTGCATTATATTTAATTAATATTCATTTTTGCAATCAGCCTGACCTAATTATTGATAATAATCTTTGTGATTAACACACACTTTCTATCATTTGTGTATCACGTTGACCCCGACTTAAACAAGTTGAACAACTTATTCGGGTGTTACCATTTATTGGTCAATTGTACGGAATATGTACCGAACTGTGCAATCTACTAATAAAAGTTTCAATCAATTCAATCAAAACTGTGAGTAAGTTAGATATAATTACTGAATATGACTCAAATTAAGAGCAATATTACTTATTCAGTGTTAATATATGAGTGGGCCCCGGGTCCCTTTGTAGTGGAAAAGGTTAAAGGGGAACATTATCACCATACCTATGTAAGCGTCAATATATACCTTGATGTTGCAGAAAAAAGACCATATTTTTTTTTAACCGATTTCCGAACTCTAAATGGGTGAATTTTGGCGAATTAAATGCCTTTCTATTATTCGCTCTCGGAGCGATGACGTCACGTTGTGACGTCACATCGGGAAGCAATCCGCCATTTTCTCAAACACATTACAAACACCGAGTCAAATCAGCTCTGTTATTTTCCGTTTTTTCGACTGTTTTCCGTACCTTGGAGACATCATGCCTCGTCGGTGTGTTGTCGGAGGGTGTAACAACACGAACAGGGACAGATTCAAGTTGCACCAGTGGCCCAAAAATGCGAAAGTGGCAAGAAATTGGACGTTTTTGTTCCGCACACTTTACCGACGAAAGCTATGCTACGACAGAGATGGCAAGAATGTGTGGATATCCTGCGACACTCAAAGCAGATGCATTTCCAACTGTACTGGACAGATCAGCTTTCAGGAAAAGAGAGCGGATGAGGGTATGTCTACAGAATATATTAATTGATGAAAACTGGGCTGTCTGCACTCTTAAAGTGCATGTTGTTGCCAAATGTATTTCATATGCTGTAAACCTGCCAAACAAACACATACCAATCGTTGGTTAGAAGGCGATCGCCGAATTCGTCCTCGCTTTCTCCCGTGTCGCTGGCTGTCGTGTCGTTTTTGTCGGTTTCGCTTGCATACGGTTCAAACCGATATGGCTCAATAGCTTCAGTTTATTCTTCAATTTCGTTTTCGCTACCTGCCTCCACACTACAAACCTTCCGTTTCAATACATGTGTAATCTGTTGAATCGCTTAAGCCGCTGAAATCCGAGTCTGAATCCGAGCTAATGTCGCTATACCTTGCTGTTCTATGCGCCATGTTTGTTTGTATTGGCATCACTGTGTGACGTCACAGGAAAATGGACGGGTGTATATAACGATGGTTAAAATCAGGCACTTTGAAGCTTTTTTTAGGGATATTGCGTGATGGGTAAAATTTTGAAAAAAACTTCGAAAAATAAAATAAGTCACTGGGAACTGATTTTTAATGGTTTTAACCCTTCTGAAATTGTGATAATGTTCCCCTTTAAGAACCCCTGCTCTAAATCCTCCTGAGAACCAGCGTCCTCTGCAGTCGATGTTCTTTCCTTAGTCAGAGTTACACATTTCTAAAAATAATAACCCTGCTATGCAAAACACAAATGTCCACTGCAGAGGACGCTGGCTCTGAGTAGGATCTAAATATTTGTGTCAACCATTGCCAGAAATCTTTATATTTTTGTACGCAGAGCACAATATTTGTGTCCTATAAAGGTAAACGACAGAAACCAAACAGGGAACAATCCAAGCTAAGAGTATTTGAGCTAGTCGTGAAGCAGCTCTTGGCTTCGGTAAACACACGAGCCTCGTAGATGACCTGGCACTAACACATACCGCCAAGCTCCACGCCGCCATGCCAAGCAATGCATCTGTCAAGTGAGAAACATGACACATTTTTTAGCACCTTTGGCGTCCGCCGCCAATCTTCAAAGAGCATATCTTGTCCTTTACTGAGCCATTTTGCTCGGCGTGCCAAGTGGTGACCTTGGTTTTAATACAGTCGCAGATTCCTGGGTTTATAAACTAAAGATAGACGTCAGAAATGTACATGGGGGAGAAAAAAAAGGGCAATAAGGGAATTTTAACCTTTAGGATGAGCAGAATGGATGACCACGTTTTTCAAGTAAGATACATCATTTCCAACAAGCCCCCAAATGAGACTTTCATAATTCAGGCGGTCACTTTTTCCACGGCTCCAATCATGTCTGCTCCTTTTGCAGTGGTTAAAAAAAAAAACCCAGAGCCTCAGACTGCCACCCTGCATTTATCAGCACCGGGAACATTGTGTCATGTGCAAGTTAGTCATGAGGAAGATGCCTGCAACATGCCCTGTCTTGGCTCATTGACTAAGCTCATGTTAAAGCAAATGCCCTCTCAAAAATAATTACAAGGACACCGTGGCGATGCTGGAAATGTCCTCAGACAAGAGCACAACAGCAGCGGGATGGGGTTTTTATTTAATGGATTGTGATACCGAGTTGGAGAACATCACATCACATTTATTACAGTTGTTTCAAGGATATGCATGGCTGCACTGGGTTCTACTTGCTCTGGCCATTTATTATTGACGCTACATGACATTTTTTTTTTGCTCGTGTCCCATTTTAAAACAAACTCTTGTTGTTTTTTTGTTGTTGTTTTTTAGATGGCATGTGGTGACTGTATTCTCAACTCTTGCAGCTTTTTTTCCAAATGAATTTTTCCTGGTGTTGTTTTGACATGCCCTTCCCTTGTGTATCGTTGCTCTAAATGTTCCATGTGCATATAGTCTCCTGTTTAGGTTCTGTGTTGTTTTCGAAAGGTCCTGGCTGTCAGGTGGCTTGCTGAGTGTTTTTCTTTCGTTATTGTTTTTGGGCGGCAGAGTTTTGTCAGTTAGACGTTTGGTTCTCCAGTGATTTTTGCACTGAGATGTTTTGCTCAAGTGTTTGGAGATTTTTCTGCCCCCAATAGGATACACACCAATGACAAATGTTGTTTTTCAGTCAGAGCAATTGGTATCGACAATTTGCACCAGTCCCTCCGTGATCTTGAATGTGTTGAAACGTTTAAAGGCCTACTGAAACCCACTACTACCGACCCCGCAGTCTGATAGTTTATATATCAATGATGAAATCTTAACATTGCAACACATGCCAATACGGCCGGGTTAGCTTACTAAAGTGCAATTTTAAATTTCCCGCGAAATATCCTGCTGAAAACGTCTCGGTATGATGACGCCTGCGCGGATTGTAGAGGACATTTTGGGACAGCATGGTGGCCAGCTATAAGTCGTCTGTTTTCATCGCAAAATTCCACAGTATTCTGGACATCTGTGTTGGTGAATCTTTTGCAATTTGTTCAATAAACAATGGAGACAGCAAAGAAGAAAGCTGTAGGTGGGAAGCGGTGTATTGCGGCAGGTGTTGTGCCGGATAACGCACCCCCGCCGTTGAATGCACCCCCTGACTGTTGTGCCGGATAACACAGCCGGTGTTTCATTGTTTACATTCCCGGAAGATGACAGTCAAGCTTTACCATTGGCCTGTGGAGAACTGGGATAACAGAGACTCTTACCAGGAGGACTTTGAGTTGGATGCGCAGACGCGGTACCGTGAGTACGCATGCAGCTGCGGCTTCCAAACATTTGATCGCTTGCCCGTACATGCGTGCTGCTATGTGCATGTCACGTACGTAACTTTAGGGACTTTGGGGAAATATATGTGCTGTATGAACTTTGGGGAGGTGAACGATACTTTGGGCTGTGGGATTGAGTATGTTGTGCAGGTGTTTGAGTTGTATTGGCGGGTTATATGGACGGGAGGGGGGAGGTGTTTGTTATGCCGGATTAATTTGTGGCATATTAAATATAAGCCTGGTTGTGTTGTGGCTAATAGAGTATATATATGTCTTGTGTTTATTTACTGTTTTAGTCATTCCCAGCTGAATATCAGGTCCCACCCGCCTCTCACAGCATCTTCCCTATCTGAATCGCTCCCACTGCCCTCTAGTCCTTCACTCTCACTTTCCTCATCCACGAGTCTTTCATCCTCGCTCAAATTAATGGGGAAATCGTCGCTTTCTTGGTCCGAATCGCTCTCGCTGCTGGTGGCCATGGTTGTAAACAATGTGCAGATGTGAGGAGCTCCACAACCTGTGACGTCACGCGCATATCGTCTGCTACTTCCGGTACAGGCAAGGCTTTTTTATCAGCAACCAAAAGTTGCAAACTTTATCGTCAATGTTCTCTACCAAATCCTTTCAGCAAAAATATGGCAATATTGCGAAATGATCAAGTATGACACATAGAATGGACCTGCTATCCTCGTTTAAATAAGAAAATCGCATTTCAGTAGGCCTTTAAGAAACATTTGAAAACTTCTCTTTTTAGTAAAGCTTTTAGTTAATGCACCTTTTAACTATACATTTTAATCCACTGTGGTTTTAAATTGAATTGTTGTTTTACTTTACCTATGTTTTGTGCAGCGCTTTGTGAAAAACGCCTTATAATTAAAATGTACTTATTTACTTATTTACTACCGTGTACTAGTCAGTCTAGTACTCTGTTTAGGGAGCTTTAAATAACTGGAGAAGTTGTTCTCAAACTTTTTTCAGCAAGTACTACCTCAGAAAAAACTTGGCTCTCCAAGTACCACCGTAATGACCGACATTAAAACACAGTAGCGTAGTAGGCTTAAGTATTCATTAAAACGAAGGCAGATGTTTTATTTAACAAGTTTATTCAATATGTTTGGTCATTGTAACATTTAAACGGTAACATTGTGTTTGAACCCAGGAAAATAAAACACTGTACTTTAATCAAGTGATTCTTTGGCATGCCACTAGATGACGCCCACATTTTTTGGTGACACCCATAGGTCACAGTAAGCTAAGCTAAGCGGTTGACTCTCGAATCAGTTGAATGATGCGGACACATTTGTTACAGGATACTATCAAATACGCCCCTGCTCTGGAGACTTTGTAAGTACAACTAGTATGCAACTATGAATATTTGATACTTGTTTGTATTGACAAGTGTCATGTTTCAGACTGCAGTATTGAAAGATTACAGTTGGTACTAAATGTGGCTGCTAGACTTTTGACTGGGACTAAAAAGTTTATTATATTACGCCTTTAAAGTTGTATTACTTACGTACAAAGTACCAAACAGTGTCACGACCTGGTGACTGTTATGGACCTATGTTGGCTTTTTCCATGTGTGTGTTTTTTTAGTTCCTGTCCTGTGCTCTTATTTTGGTACATCCACTTCCTCGAGCCGTGCACACCTGCGACCTGATTGGCAACCGGGACACACCGCCAATCAGTCTCCTATTTAAGTTGGTTCATTTTCATTTGCCCTGCCTGGCTAAGCTTATTGCTTTAAAGGGGAACATTATCACAATTTCAGAATGGTTAAAACCATTAAAAATCAGTTCCCAGTGGCTTATTATATTTTTCGAATATTTTTTCAAAATTTTACCCATCACGCAATATCCCTAAAAAAAGCTTCAAAGTGCCTGATTTTAACCATCGTTATAAACACCCATCCATTTTCCTGTGACGTCACATAGTGAAGCCAACACAAACAAACATGGCGGAAAGAACAGCAAGCTATAGCGACATTAGCTCGGATTCAAACTCGGATTTCAGCGGCTTAAGCGATTCAACAGATTACGAATGTATTGAAACGGATGGTTGTAGTGTGGAGGCAGGTAGCGAAAACGAAATTGAAGAAGAAACTGAAGCTATTGAGCCATATTGGTTTGAACCATATGCAAGCGAAACCGACGAAAACGACACGACAGCCAGCGACACGGGAGAAAGCGAGGACAAATTTGGCGATCGCCTTCTAACCAACAATTGGTATGTGTTTGTTTGGCATTAAAGGAAACTAACAACTATGAACTAGGTTTACAGCATATGAAATACATTTGGCAACAACATGCACTTTGAGAGTGCAGACAGCCCAGTTTTCATCAATTAATATATTCTGTAGACATACCTTCATCCGCTCTCTTTTCCTGAAAGCTGATCTGTCCAGTTTTGGAGTTGATGTCAGCAGGCCAGGGAAGCTAGGGTCGATGTGAGCCAAGACATCCAGGGGGTTTAGCTCGCTCGTCTGCGGGAACAAACTGCCACCATTGCTTGCCGTGCTACCGAGGTCCTTTGTCCCTGAATTGCTCACACACTCCGGCAGATTCAATGGGGGTCTGGCGGCAGATTTCTTTGACTTTATCGTTGGAAATGCATCTGCTTTGAGTGTCGCAGGATATCCACACATTCTTGCCATCTCTGTCGTAGCATAGCTTTCGTCGGTAAAGTGTGCGGAACAAACGTCCAATTTCTTGCCACTTTCGCATCTTTGGGCCACTGGTGCAACTTCAATCCGTCCCTGTTCGTGTTTTTTCACCCTCCGACAACACACTGACGAGGCATGATGTCTCCAAGGTACGGAAAACAGTCGAAAAAACGGAAAATAACAGAGCTGATTTGACTCGGTGTTTGAGAAAATGGCGGATTGCTTCCCGATGTGACGTCACAACAAGCAAGAGCGAATATTAGAAAGGCATTTAATTCGCCAAATTTCACCCATTTAGAGTTCGGAAATCGGTTAAAAAAAAATATGGTCTTTTTTCTGCAACATCAAGGTATATATTGACGCTTACATAGGTCTGGTGATAATGTTCCCCTTTAAACAAATAAGTCCCGTGTCTTATATAATATAATATTAAAAAATACAAGTATGAGACGACATGTCTCTTTATTATGTATAACAACATTTATCCAGTACTGAGTCCTCCATTGCTGTGTCAACTTAATGCAAACATATTTGCAACGGATGCGCTACGTAATGTTTTCTCTGACTCACTTCAACAGATATATTTCCTCTTATTATCTCCGGACATTAACTGGATTATGAAATAAACTCATTTACACACAGATTACAGTGTAATTGAAATGAGTTCACAGTGACTTGTTAATCATTGCCCCGATGGGGGTATTTGTTTTGGTATGCTTACAAAGCAGTGTCAAAATGAGCATCCATGTGCACGTAAATAAACATGCTCCAGAAGTGATGCATCAAAACAGCGAGGGAAAACATCCTCTTCTCTGCCAGCATATATTATATGTGCTGAAAACAGAGGAAAAGTCTGCTGGCATTTTTTAAAAGGGTTTCAAACATCTCCCGACAAGAAGATGGACTCAATGGATAGTTCTGCAGACACTTTTTTGTTTTTTATCATGCTAATGTGCATATCAGTCAGGGTATTGTGTTGCATCTTGAATACAGTCGTACAGTGAATGCAATTCAGTCACTGTCAGCCACGGCCTTGTGGCTTTTCAAATAAGTAAATTCCACGAAAGAAGGATATATTCTGTAAAGGGATCTAACTGTCGCATAGGTTGCATTAAAATCAACGATGGAGTTCAAAATGATTAATTTGTGACAGTTTATTGTTATATTCCGCGGCCTAAGCAGCCCGGTATTGTGATTTAATAGTTTTTTAATGTGCACGTCGCCATCGCGCACCGCCACGAAACCATGCACCATTAGTGTGGTCAATTAGCCATTCAACATCTTACCGTTCGCTCAGTGTATGGAATTGATTACCAACATCACGAGTGTTCCCTGCAGTTAGCATGTCGAGAATATTAAGTGCTATGGGACAGAGAAAAAAAGATTACAGTACACAAGGTGAAGCCTGATTATTCCGTATGGATTACTTGATATGATCCTATCATTTTACAATGTTAATGTTTTATGCAACTACCACAAATATTTGTGTAATATATAGGAAATTTATTGATAAATGAAAGGGTGGAATATTTGTTTATGTTGTGTATTTCTTTTTTTTTTTTTTCAAAATGATGTGGTAATCGTTTGTGTAACATTGTTAAGCATCATGTAAATCAGTGTTTTAAACCAAGTAGCATCTCAGTGTTATATTTCTGACAAATATCATTGCAGTTTAATCCAATATCAATAATTATCTGATAATAATGTTAATATCACCGAAATGTCTCTGAGGACACATTTCGGGCAGTTTTTCCGAGCAAAGTTATTATCATACTTGTGCAAATGAGCAGATGATCCATTAGTGACAGGCTGCAGAACCCAACAAGTCAATATGGAAGACACTAAGCAGCATGTTGGCCCTCTTGATGGGAAATTTGTGTCCAAAAAGAAACCGAACGAACAGTCGACCCACTCTGATTTCTTTCTTTCTTGTGGATACATGTTTGTTTATAACATGAACATGATGTTAAAGGTGTTAAATACAGACGCACAGTGCATCTATATTCCCTTATGTATATATATATATATATATATATATATATATATATATATATATATATATATATATATATATATATATATATATATATATATATATATATATATATATATACATATACATATATATATATATACATATATATATATATATATATATATATACATATATATATATATATATATATATATATATATATATATATATATATATATATATATATATATATATATATATATATATATATATATATATATATATACCGTATTTTTCAGACTATAAGTCGCAGTTTTTTTCATAGTTTGGCCGGGCTCCAGTACGATTTATATATGTTTTTTTCCTTCTTTATTATGCATTTTCGGCAAGTGCGACTTATACTCCGGTGTGACTTATACTGCGAAAAATACGGTATATATATATATATAATATGCAACTTTAGTTATTTGATACTCGTGTGATAATTAGGGCTGCAATATTGTTCCATTAGGGACAATTATTACACATGTCTAACTTGTTTGCTATTGTGTGCTTAACTGCTGTGTAGCTACGAGCTCATAAAGCCTGCCATGCTTTCCTTTTGTAATTGACTTGACTGAAATACAAGACTGACCTTGTGTGCCTATTGTGTGACAGTTAGATGATAACTGGCTTGTATCACAGCCTTATATCGGAGAGTTTAGACCAGGGATGTCAAACATGCGGCCCGCGGGCTGGATCAGGCCTGCAAACAGGTTCAATCCCGCCCGCGAGATGAGTTTGCTATGTGTAAAATTGAGCTGCATTAAAAAAAAAAAAACACTGTTCTATATGTGTCCACTGGATGTCGCAATATAAATTCTGTTAGGCAAGCAAATAGTTTATACCGGGGGCGAGCAAGTATACCAAGCAAGAGGTACACAATAAAGCGAGGCTGCGAATCCTTCCCCTCGACCCATTGTGAAACAAATTTAACACATTTTTAAATTTAAAGAAAGTGAACAATATGAGATTTACTGCAATACTGTCAGTCTTTTAAGTTTTTATTTTTGGTTTGTTGAAACTGTTCACACATTGCACAACTTTTATTATTCTATCAATACACAGTGATCCCTAGAAGGAAGGGAGTAATTTCTACGTCAGTTTGTATGGTTTGTTGGGCTAGCACAGGATTAATATGTGGCAATGACAAATGAGGTAGTTGATAGTAGTTTTTTTAATGCTTTATTTTGTTTTTTGTTCAATCCTAGATGGACTTTGTTTTAAAGTTGAATTGCTTTGAAGAGATACACTGAGATTAAGTCTTAATTCATGGTCTTCTTCATAGTGTTTTTGAAACTGCACCGATTTTTACCTCGGAATTTTCAACAAACTTGAAGTGTTTTGTCAAGACGATTATTTGTGATGTGTGTACATTTTCAGAATGTGCTTGTTCTATTTTGGGCCAAAGTGAAACAAAGAAAAAAATCTAAAGTTGTCGTAGTTGTATTTTTAAGTTATTATGCCACATGGAAATAGATTTTCCTCCATGCGGCCCCTGAGATAAAATGAGTTTGACAACCCTGGTTTAGACGCTGTTACCAATATCAGATTGGGACAGCCCGAGCTACCAACATTACCAATTCCTTTAACTGTATTGCCTCTCTGACGTCTTCTGGCCAAGAAGACACTGTTGACATGACGTGAAAAGCCCTCTTGAGAGGGTTTAAAATACGTAAGCCTTTGACATGCTGTATATTCAACTGATGTATGTTCAACTCAAGTGATGAAGCAGGACAGGAGGTGGACCCCCACTGTGTAACATATCTGCAGCTTACATGCGTGCATTTTCTCCCAGTATTAGGAAATGTACTAATGATGCTAAAGAATCCGTGTGTCCACATAAAAGCCTGACTACACGTATTATTCCCTGCTGTCAGGTTACTGCCCCCAACATTTGCATACATCCACCTCAATACAGTATTTATTGCACTACGTGTGATCCATGCCCCATCCTTTTTTTTCACTTTGTTTGATCTTCTGTGAGCAGCCTTAATGAGCTTTCAATGCAAGAAACCTTAACCCCATGCATATGATTTTCAACCTCATCAACAGAATGAAATCAAGTTATCTTCATGCACCCTCTCTCTTTAATCTAATTGGAATTATTTAGAATTGTTAGAATTAGAACCAGGCTGACGTTCAAGAGCACCAAAAGCTACATTTTGAGCTTCAAAAAAGGCTTGTGCACTCAATGTATTAAGAAACTATTAAACACCTTGCTATCCTTTCATTTCGTTATGGCATTTAGAGGCGCTGATGAATGCATATTCTCTGTTTTTCCTCCTGATTTTAAATTGGACCGTGCTCAATGGTCCCATAAATCAGCAGCATTCAGCCCATAATTGAATCTCCGCAGACACGCGATTACATAAAGACGCAGGGTACTCGGAGGACATTATATAGTACTCTTGTATAGGAGGAGTACTATATGCAGAGAACACAGAGTATTGCTGGGTTGCAATCAATCAGAGTCCCATTGGGCTAATTTTTATATACCTGCATCAGTGGGAATTTGGGCATGTTTTGAAAGGTTTAGAGGCAAATATACAAGCGATCATGAAAAAAAATATTTAAAATGGGATGAACTGGATTTGTACATTCTTACGAAAAAATGACTTTGAAAGATTTAAACCATTCATCATCACTGAAGTAGACGTTATTGCTCGCCTCGGCCTCACTTCCTTTGGCACATACAATGATTTCAAGAAAAAAAGATTGGAGGAACCTCATGTCTTTACATTAGGGGTGTGGGAAAAAAATTATTCGAATTTGAATCGCGATTCTCACGTTGTGCGATTCAGAATCGATTCTCATTTAAAAAAATTTTTTTTTTATTTTATTTATTTATTTATTTATTTATTTATTTATTTATTTATTTATTTATTTTTTTAATTAATCAATCCAACAAAACAATACACAGCAATATCATAACAATGCAATCCAATTCCAAAACCAAACCCGACCCAGCAACACTCAGAACTGCAATAAACAGAGCAATTGAGAGGAGACACAAACACGACACAGAACAAACCAAAAGTAGTGAAACAAAAATGAATATTATCAACAACAGTATCAATATTAGTAACAATTTCAACATAGCAGTGATTAAAAATCCCTCATTGGCATTATCATTAGACATTTATAAAAAAATAAAAAAATTAACAATAGTGTCACAGTGGCTTACAATTGCATCGCAACTCATAAGCTTGACAACACACTGTGTCCAATATTTTCACAAAGATAAAATAAGTCATATATTTGGTTCATTTAATAGTTAAAACAAATTTACATTATTGCAATCCGTTGATAAAACATTGTCCTTTACAATTATAAGAGCTTTTTACAAAAATCTACTACTCTGCTTGCATGTCAGCAGACTGGGGTAGATCCTGCTGAAATCCTATGTATTGAATGAATAGAGAATCGTATTGAATCTGGAAAATATCGTTTTTGAATCGAGAATCCATCCCATCCATCCATCCATTTTCTACCGCTTATTCCCTTTGGGGTCGCGGGGGGCGCTGGAGCCTATCTCAGCTACAATCGGGCGGAAGGCGGGGTACACCCTGGACAAGTCGCCACCTCATCGCAGGGCCAACACAGATAGACAGACAACATTCACACTCACATCCACACACTAGGGCCAATTTAGTGTTGCCAATCAACTTATCCCCAGGTGCATGTCTTTGGAGGTGGGAGGAAGCCGCAGTACCCGGAGGGAACCCACGCAGTCACGGGGAGAACATGCAAACTCCACACAGAAAGATCCCGAGCCCAAGACTACTCAGGACCTTCGTATTGTGAGGCAGATGCACTAGAATCGTGTTGAATAAAATCAAAATCGATTTTGAATCGAATCGTGACCCCAAGAATCGATATTGAATCGAATCGTGGGACACCCAAAGATTCGCAGCCCTACTTTACATGCATTAATTTGTGTAATCTGTACATGGCTAAGTAGCGTATTTGATTGACATAAAGAGTGCCGTGCTGCTGTGATCGTGACGCTTGTGAGAAAAAGGATGAGTTTGTTTGCAATTGATTTCCTGCTACAAAATATTAGTCTGTCATCTACAATTCATGTCTGCCATTGTTTTTATGGTGTAAAAGTCATATTCTGGCTTATTATTTAGCTGTATGTGTCCCTGTTGTTCAGCAATGTTTGCTAGCGATATCAATACCTACCAGATATTTATTCATCTAGTTTATTAATATTATTAAAGATATTTTCTTGATGCTTATAAATATCACCAAAGATGCTATAATTCAGTTTAGTTTAATTTATTAAGGATCCCCATTAGTCTACACCGCAATGGAGACTTTTCTTCCTGGGGTCCACACACACAATCACAAAACAAAAGATTACAATGCAGTACAACACGATCAATAATACAATTCTGTAATACAAAAATAGCAACAACAAAAAGCAATAACTTGTTACATAATAATGTTCATACCAAAGATATAAAAGAGCAATACAAAAATATATATTTTTTTTTTTTGCAAAAATAAAACAAAGAACCAATGGCCGACAATATACACATTGGTGTACCGAAGACAAACAGTATTCTAAGTGACGAAAAAGTACCATAATGAATAAAATATAACATAAAGTACATACGAAATCAAGATAATTTCATTATAAAAACAATAACCAGAAACAAGAATGAATTTAAGCAAAAAATAAGTGGTCATCCATGTCAAAAAAAACACTTGGCTTTCCTGCATGTACAACAACATGTACAACATGTACATTTTAAGCTTTTAGTTTCTGTTATAAAATTGGACAACAAAAAAACGGTCAATTGGACCAACAATCACAATATTTATTACTGGGACTTAACATGACATTAGTTTATTTGCACAACCAAGTCTTCTTCCCAGTTATATTTTGGCATAGAAACCACAAAAGAACACAAACTAATGAGATATATTGTCCTTTGTTTACATTAAGTTCTGCTCTCAAAAACTACTAATATAGTAGAGGAACAGAGAACGTTTCTCAAAGAAATCAAATGTTCAAACAAATATATTTCCAAAGTGATCACTGCAGACACAAGCATGGCTTGATTTTATTGCACAAGATGATGAAAGTGATATTTTTATTTATGTATTTCCTTCGATGCACTTTTGTTTTTTCCTGACTTTATTGCCTTTATGAACCTTTTCTTTCGGGGCTTTATGCAATCTCTTTTATATGTCTCAATTTGAACGACTGGAACACCCAAGAACAGAACAGCAATACGACATTTTCTGCTGAAACTCGACACTGTCACTCACTTTTTTTAATGCTGCACTCTGGCTGCTTGACCATCGTGTGAATTAAGCCACGGAAAAGAAAAACGGACGTGAAGTCAAATGCAACCAAGCAAATGACTCACTATGAAATGAAGTACATATGTGTGTGAATGATTGTTTGCCTATAAATTGTAATAATGGTGATTGTTTGTCTTTTTGACTGAACTTTTTGCCCCATCATAACATGTGACCCTAATGGGTAAAAATGGCATAGAAAATGAATATATGTATGTATCGGTTGTAATGTTCCATTTCCACTGTGGGATGCATCAATGTTAAGGTAAGGTTATGTAAGTTTAGGTTATATCCTTTGGTTTACGCATTTTCCTGTTGTCATTAAAGGTTAAGGTATGGTTAGGTAAGGTTAGGTTGTATCCTTTGGTTTACGCATGTTCCTGTTGTGATTACAGCAACCACTATAAGAGCCACACTGTACACTGCAAAAACTGAAATCTAAGTAAGATTAAATATCTCAAATAAGGGTGATATTTGCTTATTTTCTGTCTGATAAGATAATTCTTCTCACTAAGCAGATTTTATGTTAGTGTTTTACTTGTTTTAAGGGTTTTGGTCCTAAATTATCTCAGTAAGATATTACAGCTTGTTGCTGAGATTTTATGACCTATATTGAGTAAAACATGCTTGAAACTAGAATATCAACTGTTGCAAAGCTGTGTCATCAACACTCACAAGTATAAAACTACTTTTTTAAAGTAATAATTTCTTACTTCAAGCATGAAAAAAAAAAATCATGATGCCGAGCGCATATCATTATGTCAAGATAATGGCACTAGCATTTACTTATTTAAGAATATTTTTCAACATATTGAGCAAAAAGGTCTATTTTTTTTTTCTACCAATAAAAGTGCACTTGTTATTAGTGAGAATATACTTATTTTAAAGTATTTTTGGGTTCATTGGCTAATTTTACTTGCTTTGGAAAGTCTTGACAAGCCGAAATTTCTTGTTCTATTGGCAGATAATTTTGCTTAGTTCAAGTAAAATACACCTAATTTTATTTATTTATTTTCTTGTTTTTGTACACTGACTTTTTGCAGTGTATGTTTTGTGCATGTTGTACATGTTTTTACTTATTATATTGACACCGATATGATATGATAAGACGGCCCCTCTATTTCAAATAACTGGTTTTGGTAACATATTTAATACAAAATATGAGAATGAGAAGACAAAAATGAATATGAAATTCTGTGAATAAAACAATTTGTAGATTTCAATAAAAAAATAAAATATTATTTTTTAGTTTCTTGAATGTTGTCTGATGACTCTGCTTCAGTGATCTCCATTATTTATCCCTCCACTCCCTTTTTAATGAGTTTTAAATCCCGTCTCAAAACTTATTTTTACCCCTTGTCTTTTAAACCAGCAGAAGTGTTGTGTGATCTTAGTGTGTTTTCTTTTCTTTTATGTATTTATTATCTGTTTAGTTAAACATTTTTTACACTTGACTGTCCTTAGATTTATCCTACTTCCAAAAATGTGTGCAGCACTTTATGAAACATTTTTTATTTTTTTATATATATATTTTTTTAATGTGCTGTGTAAACAAAGTGGATTAGGTTGGATCTTAAATTTTGCATCTCAACTACTCCTCTAACACTTGCCCAAGATTCAAGCCAGCAGTGTTCTCTGCCACGGCTGCACCTCTCTTACTAAGTGTGAGTGACATGAAGAAAAGCTCTGACTGGGAAAAAGCCGTTTGCAACAGTTTGTCCGCATGTAGACCTAAAAATATAAGACAATCCAGTTTTATAATCGGTGCAGTTCTACTTTGTAGACCAGGGGTGTACGGCCCGCAGGCCAAGTGCGGTCGGCAGCATTTTCAATTTGGCCCGCGGGTGTCATGAGTTCAACGAAGCATCGCAGTGTGGAGTGCTTTCAAATTAATATTATATGCAAGTGGGTCTTTGAATGCTACATATTTTCTGCCATATTGAAGAAAATGTGAGAAACTCAGATCAATGACCCTTAAAAGTGTTTACTAGCACAGCATTTAATTATATAACATAATCCAAACAACCTTCCCAAGTCATGGTGCAAAACAAAAAAGTAAAGGTCAGCACACACGGTCACACGAAACACAACCTGCTCACTGAATGTTGTGGTTATGATGAAAATCGTCCAAAAACCATACGACTTTTTAAAAATTGCCCCCATTTAAATCCAATAGAGCGCATGATGGGTAAAAAGTAAAACACATTTTTATCCATGTTTGGCACATTTTAGCTGCTTGATATTTCTGATTGAGTGCAAACCTTTAAGGAGGTCGTCACGCAAGTAAACAAGGTAGGAGTCAAACTTTCATCCATCCAATCATACATCCATTTTCTACCGCTTGTCTTTACTCTTAATATACAATTATATTAATTATATATCCATTATGTTAATTATATATCCGTTATATATACATGCAGTCGGCTTTTGGCCCCGGGACAAATTATTTTAGCCCAATTCGGCCCCCAAGTCAAAAAGTTTGGACACCCCTTTTGTAGAAAGTACATATGGGAGAGTGGCCGTGCCAGCAACCTGAGGGTTCCTGGTTCAATCCCCACCTTCTACCAACCACGTCACGTCCGTTGTGTCCTTGAGCAAGACACTTCACCCTTGCTCCTGATGGGTCGTGGTTAGGGCCTTGCATGGCATCAGTGTGTGAATGGGTGAATGTGGAAATAGTGTCAAAGCGGTAGAAAAGTATAACCCATTTACCATTTAACTTAACGTGTTATGGTTGCAATAGTTCATCTTTTATTATTTCCTATTGGAATTAAACCGTCAATCGTCAAATCTGAGCTCAAACATCATCCCAGAACATTCTGTAATTGACTTTAGAATTTCCACCGTAATTACGTTAAACTTTAAAATAATGACATATCAAGTGTCAGCAATGTCAGCAAGGTGTCTGTGAGCGATTATTGTTTTGCAACTAATTTGGCTGCTTTGCTAATTGCAGAGTAAAGTGTTTTGGGTACCAGGTACTATATAATCTCAAACACATTAGCATGATTGCAAAAGGGGGCGACCGAGCGCCATTCAATACACTTTGAGCGAATGTATTTGAGGTTATGGCGACAGTGTCAGATTACAAGCAGACATGAATGACAGATTGATCCGAATGAGCCGACAGTCCAACAGATCAGTGAGCGTGGGCCGCACATTTATTGGCTGTCTGCTCGGCGAAGACCATTTTTCCTGTTGTAGGCGCGGAGGGGGTCAATACTTAATGAGGGTTTTCGAAACAAAGACCCGGCTTGACAGAACTGTGATCCATATAACATGCGGCAGTATTGACAGCATGCAGAAGGAGGAAAGAGCATTTCCTAGAAAGAACATTTACTTAGTAATGGTGAACCACAGTCTTGTAAGGCCTCAGTTACACGTTCCCCACCTAAATCTTTTTTGCAGTGGATGTATGTAAGCATTTGAGTCCCATCTTAAAGGGGAACATGATCACCAGACCTATGTAAGCGTCAATATATACCTTGATGTTGCAGAAAAAAGACCATATATTTTTTTAACCGATTTCCGAACTCTAAATGGGTGAATTTTGGCAAATTAAACGCCTTTCTAATATTCGCTCTCGGAGCGATGACGTCACAATGTGACGTCGCATCAGGAAGCAATCCGCCATTTTCTCAAACACCGAGTCAAATCAGCTCTGTTATTTTCCGTTTTTTCGACTGTTTTCCATACTTTGGAGACATCATGCCTAGTCGGTGTGTTGTCGGAGGGTGTAACAACACGAACAGGGACGGATTCAAGTTGCACCAGTGGCCCAAAGATGCGAAAGTGGCAAGAAATTGGACGTTTGTTCCGCACACTTTATCGACGAAAGCTATGCTACGACAGAGATGGCAAGAATGTGTGGATATCCTGCGACACTCAAAGCAGATGCATTTCCAACGATAAAGTCAAAGAAATCTGCCGCCAGACCCCCATTGAATCTGCCAGAGTGTGTGAGCAATTCAGGGACAAAGGACCTCGGTAGCACGGCAAGCAATGGCGGCAGTTTGTTCCCGCAGACGAGCGAGCTAAACCCCCTGGATGTCTTGGCTCACACCGTCCCGAAGATGATCAAGAGAAGAATATTGACCCTAGCTTCCCTGGATTGCTGACATGAGGGTATGTCTACAGAATATATTAATTGATGAAAATTGGGCTGTCTGCACTCTCAAAGTGCATGTTGTTGCCAAATGTATTTCATATGCTGTAAACCTAGTTCATAGTTGTTAGTTTCCTTTAATGCCAAACAAACACATACCAATCGTTGGTTAGAAGGCGATCGCCGAATTCGTCCTCGCTTTCTCCCGTGTCGCTGGCTGTCGTGTCGTTTTTGTCGATTTCGCTTGCATACGGTTCAAACCGATATGGCTCAATAGCTTCAGTTTCTTCTTCAATTTTGTTTTCGCTACCTGCCTCCACACTACAACCATCCGTTTCAATACATTCGTAATCTGTTGAATCGCTTAAGCCGCTGAAATCCGAGCTAATGTCGCTATAGCTTGCTGTTCTTTCCGCCATGTTTGTTTGTGTTGGCTTCACTATGTGACGTCACAGGAAAATGGACGGGTGTTTAAAATCAGGCACTTTGAAGCTTTTTTTAGGGATATTGCGTGATGGGTAAAATTTTGAAAAAAACTTCGAAAAATATAATAAGCCACTGGGAACTGATTTTTAATGGTTTTAACAATTCTGAAATTGTGATAATGTTCCCCTTTAAAACTCATTTGTATACTCTAGCCTTTAAATAGACCCCCTTTTTAGACCATGATCTGCCGTTTCTTTTCTTTTCTGCTCTGCCATCCTCTCCCTTGTGGAAGGGTGGGGCACAGTTCTGGTGGCCATGGATGAAGCGCTAGCTGTCCAGAGTCGGGACCCGGGGTGGACCGCTCGCCTGTGCATCGGTTGAGGACATCTCTGCGCTGCTGACCCGTCTTCGCTCGGGATGGTCTCCTGCTGGCCCCACTATGGACTGGACTCTCACTATTATGTTAGATCCACTATTGACTGGACTTTCACAATATTATGCTAGACCCACTCGACGTCCATTGCATCCGGTCTCCCCTAGAGGGGGGGGTTCCCCACATCTGCGGTCCTCTCCAAGGTTTCTCATAGTCATTCTCATTGACATCCCACTGGGTTGTGAGTTTTTCCTTGCCCTTATGTGTGATCCGAACCGAGGATGTCGTTGTGGCTTGTGCAGCCCTTTTAGACACTTGTGATTTAGGGCTATATAAATAAACATTGATTGATTGATTGATTGATTGATGTACATTTATAATAGAAAATTATCCAACCACCAGACTGGTCAGGAAGTGCAGGTTAAATGCCATACCAGTGTCTTCCGTGTCCGGGTATTTTGCTGTTTGTTCAGCACCAAGCAGTCCATCCAGGATTTTAACGATGTGTCAATCTATTTCACGCAAATTCAACTAATTACCGCCAATTATAACAACTTCCCCGCACATTTTGGTCATTGAGCGCTCAAACGTGCACGTTAACTGTCTAATCCAGGGGTGTCAAACTCATTTTAGATCAGCGGCCACATGGAGAAAAATTTACTCCCAAGTGGGCCGGACTGGTAAAATCACGGCACGATAACTTAAAAATAAAGACAACTTCAGATTGTTTTCTTAGTTTAAAAATTGTTTTGATCTGTTGCCTGGATCATGTTTTGTTTAGTCAAGTTCTGTTTAGTTTTGGACTCCCTTAGTTCCTGTTTCATGCACACCTGGGTTTGTTTTGGTTACCATGGGTGCTGATTGGTTTCACCTGCCTCTGGTTAGTGTTCGGCACGCTCACCTGCTGCCAGGCACTAATCAGAGCGCTTTGTATTCACGTTGTGCGCCACACTCTGTCTGGCTTCGTTGTTTGTAGTATGCAACACGTTACCTTTGGTTATTCCTGTGTCCTAGTTCGTGAGTCCTGTGCTAAGTTTTACCTTGGCTTCCGCGTGTGATCGGCATGCATCCTTTTTGTTTGTTTCCTGTCTTTGGTTTGTGCTTTGATTTATGAGGAATAAATCATATCCTGCCTTCACGCTTTCGTCCGGAGTTGTCCGTCTGCATCTTGGGAGAACGACCCCGCATAAACATGCGACCCCGACAGGACAAAAACAGAACAAGCACATTCTGAAATTGTCCAATTCATAATGTTGATGGGTTTTTTTTATACTTACATGTTGCGGTTAATAGTATTCTATCTTTATTTGTTGTTATTCATATTTTCTGAATAAACTATGTGACAATGTTCATCAGCCAACTCATTGGTGTTAATTTTCAATCCATCAAGATAAAAAAATTATATCAAAATCAAATTACAGGATGTTATTTATGTAGTTTGCTCATTTACCTCGACTGATGTACTAACATGATGTGGTTTGTTTTGTACATATGTAGCCTCATCTATAATGATACAAATAATTGCTATTTCGACATCTAGTGGACACATTTAGAACAGCAGGTTCTTTCATTCAAAAATTTCCTGGGGGCCGGATGAAACCTGTTCGCGGGCCTGATCCGGCCCTCGGGCTGTACGTTTGACACACCTGGTCTAATCAAAATGTATGTTTGTTCCTTTTGTAGACAACGTTACGTAATATATCAACTCTTTATTGCACAACTGCTGTCCTCCCGTCTCGCTCAGAGCTACTTCCAGTTCCTGTCTGTGGCACTAAGCCTTCTGGGTAACATTTAGCAACACACCGGCTTTCTTTACATATTTACATTTATTTAAAGGCCTACTGAAACCCACTACTATCAACCACGCAGTCTGATAATTTATATATCAATGATGAAATCTTAACATTGCAACACATGCCAATACGGCCGGGTTAGCTTTCTAAAGTGCAATTTTAAATTTCCCGCGAAATATCCTGCTGAAAACATCTCGGTATGATGACGTCTGCGCGTGACGTCACGGATTGTGGAGGACATTTTGGGACAGCATAGTGGCCAGCTATTAAGTCGTCGGTTTTCATCGCAAAATTCCACAGTATTCTGGACATCTGTGTTGGTGAATCTTTTGCAATTTGTTCAATGAACAATGGAGACAGCAAAGAAGAAAGCTGTAGGTGGGAAGCGGTGTATTGCGGCATGTGTTGTGCCGTATAACGCACCCCCGCCGTAGAATGCACCCCTTGACTGTTGTGCCGGATAACACAGCCGGTGTTTCATTGTTTACATTCCCGGAAGATGACAGTCAAGCTTTACCATCGGCCTGTGGAGAACTGGGACAACAGAGACTCTTACCAGGAGGACTTTGAGTTGAATGCGCAGACGCGGTACCGTGAGTACGCATGCAGCTGCGGCTTCCAAACATTTGATCGCTTGCCCGTACGTGCGTGCCGCTATGTGCATGTCACAGACGTAACTTTGGGAATTTGGGGAAATATATGTGCTGTATGAACTTTGGGGAGGTGAAGGGTACTTTGGGCTGTGGGATTGAGTGTGTTGTGCAGGTGTTTGAGTTGTATTGGCGGGTTATATGGTCGGGAGGAGGGAGGTGTTTGTTATGCAGGATTAATTTGTGGCATATTAAATATAAGCCTGGTTGTGTTGTGGCTAATAGAGTATATATATGTCTTGTGTTTATTTACTGTTTTAGTCATTCCCAGCTGAATATCAGGTCCCACCCGCCTCTCACAGCATCTGAATCGCTCCCACTGCCCTCTAGTCCTTCACTCTGACTTTCCTCATTCACGAATCTTTCATCCTGCCTCAAATTAATGGGGAAATTGTCGCTTTCTCGGTCCGAATCGCTCTCGCTGCTGGTGGCCATGATTATAAACAATGTGCAGATGTGAGGAGCTCCACAACCTGTGATGTCACGTTACTCGTCTGCTACTTCCGGTACAGGCAAGGCTTTTTTATCAGCGACCAAAAGTTGCGAACTTTATCGTCGATGTTGTCTACTAAATCCTTTCAGCAAAAATATGGCAACATCGCGAAATGATTAAGTATGACACATAGAATGGACCTGCTATCCCCGTTTAAATAAGAAAATCGCATTTCAGTAGGCCTTTAATATTTACTTACACGGGGTAAAACAATTAAAAAACAGATTTCCATTTCTAATGCTGACCTAGCAAAGAGACCACATTCAAACGACGACATTTACATGTGATGATAGTCTCGAAACAAAAATTACCGCGAAAGACCGCTCTCAACAGTTCGCGAATGTTCTTAATGTGTGGGGTGAATGTGTTATGTCAAATATTTTTTTAAGATGGGCAAACACTTTTCAAGAGTAAAACATACACAGAGAATGTCTGCAACTTGTGGACGACAGAGCAAACAGTGGTGGTGTTTCTTTCTGTAAACATAATGATAATTATTATTAAAACAGTACATCAAATCAACTTTATTTATAAAGCACATTTAAAATTTACCACAGGGGTAGCCAAAGTGCTGTACAATGAACAGGTTAAAAGATAAAACGAGTACCGAGCAAACACAACACAACACAAACAGAACACGATAAAAAAAATAAAAAAATATTAAAATAGAATAAATAAAAACATAAAAACATAAAAACAGGTTCACAGCAGGTGTATTATGGGGCACCATTGCAGGATGGATATCACTCAGTGTTAAAAGCCATGGAATAAAAGTATGTTTTTAAGAGAGATTTAAAAACAGGAAGAGAGGAGGCTTGTCTAACACTCAGGGGTAGGTCGTTCCAGAGCTTGGGAGCAGCAACGGCGAAAGCTCTGTCACCTCTAAGCTTCAGCCTTGTGTCAGGGACCGTCAACAGCAGCTGATCGGCTGATCTTAAGGATCGGGTGGGGCAGTAAGGCTGAAGGAGGTCGGAGAGATATGTTGGCGCGAGGTTGTTTAGACATTTAAAAACAAATAAAATTACGTTACATTACGTTACATTACGTTACATACATTACGGTGGCAATCACCTCTGTGTATGTGCTTTACTGCCATCTAGTGGCTGCTTTTAAGTCTGTGTGGTATAAAATGAGTAAAACATCAATGCAATATTTGCTTTCCATTTTTTTGCTGAAATCCTGTGCTTTGGAGGTTAAAGTTACAGGGAAAAGCTAAAACAGTAATAAAAAAATTGCATACAAATCACCAAAATGATTCCCGAGCGCGGCCACCCCTGCTGCTCACTGCTCCCCTCACCTCCCAGGGGGTGGAACAAGGGAATGGGTCAAATGCAGAGGGTAATTTCACCACATCTAGTGTGTTTGTGACTATCAGTGGTACTTCAAATTAACTTTAACTTTTTAAAACAATCATAAAATCACAAGTTCATTCAATTTTGTTGAAAAAAAATAAGCCTCAACTTTTGCCGCTAACTTCCTAAAAGGGCTGCCACAAATTTAGGCAAATTAGGCCCCTGGAGGGACAGACAAAGTGATACTGCACATTTATATGCACAAGTCAGTAAAGTTAAAACATGAATACTAAGCAACACATATTCAAATTCTTAATAGCCCTATAACATTATAGATTGGTCTGTGAAGCCAATGCAGAACATTTTATTGCTTGTTGTGTTTCCTGCCAACAAAAAAAGCTTATTTCTTCATTTAAGCAAGGTTTTTGCCAATAACTGGGACTTCAGTCAGTTTAAAAAAGACGAGTCATCGTGTAGATTCGTGGTCTAAAGATGCATACCAACAGATGGTGCCAGGGAGTGAGTCAAGGATTTTCTTCCTGTCACTCACACACACCAGTGCCTAAAAGCAAGGGTGTCCAAACATTTTCCACCGATTATACTGAAAAAATGAAGGAATGTGGGGAGCCGTTTTGATATATTTTGTGCATTAAAGACACCAAAACAAATTCCATTCATTCAGTTTATGCTAAGCTATTTGAATAAAACATTGTTATCTCAGCTTTTTTGTTATCTGTGTCAAAGCAAATACAAACGTAGTTGTTAGTGTTATATCTAATACACCTCATTTTTAATTAGGTCAATAAATTTTCCGAACAAGTCGAGGGCCAATTAAAAAAATATAAAATGTTGCAGGTTGAAAATGGCCCCTGCCCCTCACTTTGGATACCCCTGATATAGAGAAATGTAGCCAGTTAGCTTAGCAAACAACAAATGAGAGGTTATGATGCTAATTTAAAAAAAGTTAAGATTAGGGATGTTCGATAATGGCTTTTTGCTGACATCCGATTTTCCGATATTGTCCAACTCTTTAATTACCGATACCGATATCAACCGATATATGCAGTCGTCGAATTAACACATTATTATGCCTAATTTGGACAGCCAGGTATGGTGAAGATAAGGTACTTTTTAAAAATAATAATAAAATAAGATAAATAAATTAAAAACATTTTCTTGAATAAAAAATAGAGTAAAACCATATAAAAACAGTTACATAGAAACTAGTAATTGATGAAAATTAGTAAAATTAACTGTTAAAGGTTAGTACTATTAGTGGACCAGCAGCACGCACAATCATGTGTGCTTACGGACTGTATCCCTTGCAGACTGTATTGATATATATTGATATATAATGTAGGAACCAGAATATTAATAATAGAAAGAAACAACCCTTTTGTGTGAATGAGTGAGGTTTTTTGGGTTGGTGCACTAATTGTAAGTGTATCTTGTGTTTTTTATATTGATTTAATAATAATTAAAAAAAAACGATACCTATAATAAAAAAACGATACCGATAATTTCCGATATTACATTTTAACGCATTTATCGGCCGATAATATCGGCAAGCCGATATTATCGAACATCCCTAGTTCAGATACATGCAACTGGTTTTCTTTCCCTAATTATTCTCTAAAAAGTGTTTTGTGGTAATATTTTGCGTAGGATTCCGCCTTCGTCAAACTTTTTGGAAGTAACACTTGTCACTTTTACACAATATCATATGTGCATCATTTTCTACATATTGTATTAGTCATAGATATTAAGTACTGCGCATTCCTTGATTTCAATAGTTGTCAATATATTTAATTATATTATGATATCCATCCATATTATATATATATTTTTTTTCTTTTGAGATAAAGACTATTTAGTAGTATTTTTTAATTACTATGGTATATTATTCATTTATTATTTATTTATTCACTGTTCTGTTACAGAGAAAAAGGAAATGGGATCAAATTGCATTTGAATGAAAAGAGGTAGAATTAAATAAGCTATGCTTCTTACTACTTCCTTTCCGGACGTGCTGTAATGAAACAACTTGATATATGTGATGCATTACATTGTATCTTATGCACGTTCGAAATAAACCGAAACTGAACTGAACTGAAAATGATGCAAACACAAACCTTGTAGTTTGCTTTATTTCCTAGTGTGTGAATTTGTTAAAATGTTAATAGTAGTACATATGCAACTTTATTCATAGTGTCAATTAATGTTTGGACACCGTCTCCTTCAGTTTCACATGTATTTGTAAGTTTTGTTTTTCCAATGATGATTAAAATGCCACAAAAGTATGAGATACAGTCGTCCCCTGTTTATCACTGTCAATTGGTTCCGGACATGACTGCTACGAATGAATTTCTGTGAAGCAGGAATCATTAATTGTGAATCAAATATTTTAATAACGAAAGCATAAAAAAGCTTGTTTACAGACTTCAAAAATTTGAGAGCCCTCTGGACATGAAAAAAGACCCTTCACTTTTACACTCTTTTAATCTAATATAGTAAAGCTGCCTGAGGCTTAGCCTATCAGTGGCCATTAATACTGAACAGCGCACTCTGATTGGTTTGGTTCCTCTATTACTGCAATATCGGCATTTTTAGTTTATTTCGGTTTTTAATGCTTTAAAATGCTTAATTCTTACACCAAAAAATCTTACAATATGCTTTCGAAAAAATTGTGGGGTTGAAGCCACAATATTTGAAGTCCGATGTAGCAAGTATTAGTATGTCGAACATGTACACACTTTACATGTACAAACCCCGTTTCCATATGAGTTGGGAAATTGTGTTAGATGTAAATATAAACGGAATACAATGATTTGCAAATCTTTTTCAACCCATATTCAGTTGAATGTGCTACAAAGACAAGATATTTGATGTTCAAACTCATAAACTTTTTTTTGCAAATAATAATTAACTTAGAATTTCATGGCTGCAACACGTGCCAAAGTAGTTGGGAAAGGGCATGTTCACCACTGTGTTACATGGCCTTTCCTTTTAACAACACTCAGTAAACGTTTGGGAACTGAGGAGACACATTTTTTAAGCTTCTCAGGTGGAATTCTTTCCCATTCTTGCTTGATGTACAGCTTAAGTTGTTCAACAGTCCGGGGGTCTCTGTTGTGGTATTTTAGGCTTCGTAATGTGCCACACATTTTCAATGGGAGACAGGTCTGGACTACAGGCGGGACAGTCTAGTACCCGCACTCTTTTACTATGAAGCCACGTTGATGTAACACGTGGCTTGGCATTGTCTTGCTGAAATAAGCAGGGGCGTCCAGGGTAACGTTGCTTGGATGGCAACATATGTTGATCCAAAAGCTGTATGTACCTTTCAGCATTAATGGCGCCTTCACAGATGTGTAAGTTACCCATGTCTTGGGCACTAATACACCCCCATACCATCACACATGCAGCCTTTTACACTTTGCGCCTATAACAATCCGGATGGTTCTTTTCCTCTTTGGTCCGGAGGACACAAAGTCCACAGTGTCCAAAAACAATTTAAAATGTGGACTCGTCAGACCACAGAACACTTTTCCACTTTGTATCAGTCCATCTTAGATGAGCTCAGGCCCAGCGAAGCCAACGCCGTTTCTGGGTGTTGTTGATAAACGGTTTTCGCCTTGCATAGGAGAGTTTTAACTTGCACTTAGAGATGTAGCGACCAACCGTAGTTACTGACAGTGGGTTTCTGAAGTGTTCCTGAGCCCATGTGGTGATATCCTTTACACACTGATGTCACTTGTTGATACAGTACAGCCTGAGGGATCGAAGGTCACAGGCTTAGCTGCTTACGTGCAGTAATTACTCCAAATTCTCTGAACCCTTTGATGATATAACGGACCGTAGATGGTGAAATCCCAAAATTCCTTGCAATAGCTGGTTGAGAAAGGTTTTTCTTAAACTGTTCAACAATTTGCTCACGCATTTGTTGACAAAGTGGTGACCCTCGCCCCATCCTTGTTTGTGAATGACTGAGCATTTCATGGAATCTACTTTTATACCCAATCATGGCACCCACCTGTTCCCAATTTGCTTGTTCACCTGTGGGATGTTCCAAATAAGTCTTTGATGAGCATTCCTCAACTTTATCAGTATTTATTGCCACTTTTCCCAACTTCTTTGTCACGTGTTGTTGGCATCAAATTATAAAGTTAATTATTTTTTGCAACAAAAAAAAATGTTTATAGTTTGAACATCAAATATGTTGTCTTTGTAGCATATTCAACTGAATATGGGTTGAAAATAATTTGCAAATCATTGTATTCCGTTTATATTTACATCTAACACAATTTCCCAACTCATATGGTTTGTATGTATGTACGCATATATGTGTGTGTGTGTCCTTTGTACAGCCCTTTGTTTTTCAACTGTGGTTGTTTTTAAAGGGCTTTACAAATAATGTTGGTATGCTATGGTATGGTAAAGGAGAAACAGCATCTATATTTGATTTAATCCAGTAGCTAAACCTTGATGGTGCTAAAACATTTTTTCTCTGACTTGTCTTATATGAAGCCTGCCATCAAACATTAGGAGACAGTAGACTGGACTCATTATATGACTTACTCAATAATTCACCGCAAACGAGCCCGTTCTCTTCCTTTCGATGCGTTTTAATGACACGTCACGGCCAACTGTGCATTACAGGATGTAATTAGTGACCTCTGACGTGGTCAAAGTCCGACCGCGTCTTTTCTGTTCTTGATCACACGACAGCGACGCTTCTTTACTCCGACTTCAGCCCGTGACACGCGCACAGGAGGCGACGTCCGTAGGGAATCTCGCAAAAAGTCAAATCAGCGGGAGATTTTCCTTCATTATCGTTTCCCTGCAATGTCAAGCTACGCAATGTGGCTGCAGCTTCACCGCCAACTTTTTTTTTCCACTCCTCCTCAACTTTTCTTTTGTTCTTTCTTGGGAGACATCTGAACAAATGACACCGCCAGCACCACCCTATTAAGAAAGAGTTAGAGTTATGCGCCTTGATTAAAATGCTGTTCATTTTCCTTTCCTTTCCAACTGTCACTACGGCGTCAAGTAAGTTTTGATGGCGGACCACTTTGAAATCTTATAAGGAGTCTTGGAACAAGAAAGAGCAAGTGGAATGAACCGTTTGATGAGAAACTGCAGGTCGGCGCTTTCAGCCTTCTGTTGTTTTGCAAAATAAAAGCAAATTAATGTGGCTGTGTTTGGAATGCTTTGCATGCATACAAGCAGCGTGAACACATATTTGCTATCAAAAGCTGTTTGTTGTTACCGTTATCGCAGTCGCTCTGATTCCACCCTTTGTATTGATCGCCTTTAATTATCATGCATTTGTCGTAAGTGTCTTTACATTTTAAATGTTGTTATAAGGAATACAATCAAATCATAGGGCTCAGCCTCAAAAAGTTGGAGTTTTTATAGGTGCATCCATTATTCAGAGTTTCTCAGGTTTGTGCAGGGGGGGGGGGGGGGGTGTCTTGGAATATACTTTCAACTAGTGTTGTCCCGATACCAATATTTTGGTACTTTTCGTTACTTTTCTAAATAAAGGGGACCACAAAAAACTGCATTATTAGCTTTATTTTAAAGGGGAACATTATCACCAGACCTATGTAAGCGTCAATATATACCTTGATGTTGCAGAAAAAAGACCATATATTTTTTTAACCGATTTCCGAACTCTAAATGGGTGAATTTTGGCGAAATTAAACGCCTTTCTAATATTCGCTCTCGGAGCAATGCGCCATTTTCTCACTTTCGTCGGTGTGTTGTCGGAGGGTGTAACAACACGAACAGGGACGGTTTCAAGTTGCACCAGTGGCCCAAAGATGCGAAAGTGGCAAGAAATTGGACGAAATTTGTTCAAAATACGAGGGTGTGGGGAAAGCCGACGAAATGGTCAGTCGTTTGTTCCGCACACTTTACCGACGAAAGCTATGCTACGACAGAGATGGCAAGAATGTGTGGATATCCTGCGACACTCAAAGCAGATGCATTTCCAACGATAAAGTCAAAGAAATCTGCCGCCAGACCCCCATTGAATCTGCCGGAGTGTGTGAGCAATTCAGGGACAAAGGACCTCGGTAGCACGGCAAGCAATGGCGGCAGTTTGTTCCCGCAGACGAGCGAGCTAAACCCCCTGGATGTCTTGGCTCACACTGTCCCTTATGCCACCGAAGATGATCAAGAGAAGAATATCGACCCTAGCTTCCCTGGCCTGCTGACATCAACTCCAAAACTGGACAGATCAGCTTTCAGGAAAAGAGAGCGGATGAGGGTATGTCTACAGAATATATTAATTGATGAAAACTTTTTTCATTACTCGCGGTTTTACGTAAATTATTATACATAAACTGTGTTTACCAATAGTTTAGCTTAAAAACATTTATTTTTTTCAATCATTCGAATACATTCGGGTAGTCTTGTGTAATGCAGTATTTTGTGTCTATTTAGGTATGGTTAACCTGAGTGCTGAAATCGTGGAAAAATATATGTTCTTAGCGCGCCTGAAATGGGCTGTCTGCACTCTCAAAGTGCATGTTGTTGCCAAATGTATTTCATATGCTGTAAACCTAGTTCATAGTTGTTAGTAATTATCTTATCAGATAGTGTTAAGCCGCTGAAATCCGAGTCTGAATCCGAGCTAATGTCGCTATACCTTGCTGTTCTATCCGACATGTTTGTTTGTATTGGCATCACTGTGTGATGTCACAGGAAAATGAACGGGTGTATATAACGATGGTTAAAATCAGGCACTTTGACGCTTTTTTTAGGGATATTGCGTGATGGGTAACATTTTGAAAAAAACTTTGAAAAATAAAATAAGCCACTGGGAACTGATTTTTAATGGTTTTAACCCTTCTGAAATTGTGATAATGTTGCCCTTTAACAAAAAATCTTAGAGTACATTAAACATATGTTTCTTATTGCAAGTTTGTCCTTGAATGAAAATAGTGAACATACATGACAACTTGTCTTTTAGTAGTAAGCAAACAAAGGCTCCTAATTTAGTCTGTTGACATATGCAGTAACATATTGTGTCATTTTGCATTCTATTATTTTGTCAACATTATTAAGGACAAGTGGTAGAAAATGAATTATTAATCTACTTGTTCATTTACTGTTAATATCGGCTTACTTTCTCTTTTAACATGTTCTATCTACACTTCTGTTCAAATGCAATAATCCCGTATTCTTCTGTTGTTTGATACTTTACATTAGTTTTGGATGATACCACAAATCAATCCGATACCAAGTCGATCATACATTGGTCATATTCAAAGTCCTCATGTGTCCAGTGACATATTTCCTGAGTTTGTAAACATAATATAAATATAAAAAAAACGAAAGAAGATGTTGTAATGCCAAAAAATATCGACATAATCATAGTAGTAGGGCTGTGAATCTTTGGGTGTCTCACGATTCGATTCATTATTGATTCTTGGGGTCACGATTCGATTCAAAAACAATTTTTTTTTCAAGTCAACACGATTCTCGATTCAAAAACGTTTTTTTTTCCCGATTCAAAACGATTCTCTATTCATTCAATACATAGGATTTCAGCAGGATCTACCCCAGTCTGCAGACATGCAAGCAGAGTAGTAGATTTTTGTAAAAAGCTTTTATAATTGTAAAGGACAATGTTTTATCAACTGATTGCAATAATGTAAATTTGTTTTTACTATTAAATGAACCAAAAATATGACTTATTTTATCTTTGTGAAAATATTGGACACAGTGTGTTGTCAAGCTTATGAGATGCGATGCAAGTGTAAGCCACTGTGACACTATTGTTCTTTTTTTTTTTTTTTTTATAAATGTCTAATGATAATGTCAATGAGGGATTTTTAATCACTGCTATGTTGAAATTGTAACTAATATTGATACTGTTGTTGATAATATTCATTTTTGTTTCACTACTTTTGGTTTGTTCTGTCGTATTTGTGTCTTCTCTCAATTGCTCTGTTTATTGCAGTTCTGAGTGTTGCTGGGTCGGGTTTGGTTTTGGAATTGGATTGCTGTGTATTGTTTTGTTGGATTGATTAATTAAAAAATTAAAAAATAATAATAATAATAATAATAAAATAAAAAAAAAAATCGATTTTTTAAAAATGAGAATCAATTCTGAATCGCACAATGTGAGAATCGCGATTCAAATTTGAATCGATTTTTTTCCCACACCCCTACATAGTGGTATCGACTAGATACGCTCCTGTACTTGGTGTCATTACAGTGGATGTTAGGTGTAGATCCACCAATGGCGTTTGTTTACATTTTGGAGGACCGGTACTTTTCAGAGGCGGTATAGTACTGAAAATGATTCATTAGTATCGCGGTACTATACTAATACCGGTATACCGTACAACCCTACTTTCAACACATGGCAAACATCTTCTGAAGTTAGATAGTATACAGTTATAGTTGGTGCATCTGCACCCACCAATTGTGGTTTCAATTTAGGGCCTGTTATAGTAAAGGTGAATTTGATAGTGCACGCGAAGCTAATCTTGGAAGCTTGTGCGCAGTCGTGAGGACTGCGTCTCTTAAATAAGCAAAACACAGAGCGCAATCAATTTACCGTGTCTATTTAATGTACATGTTGTGGTGGGGAGATTCAAATGCAATCATTTAGCACACTCAATGTGATTTATTAAGCCCGGAACTGTTCTGCGGCCACTCGTTTGTATCTTTATTTAAATCGTCTGGAATGTGCGCGCAAACTGGCACATTTACACACAAATGGCACAGTCAGAAAAAAACGAACGCGGCAATATGACAGACGATTGAGAGGGACACTCTTCTATCATCTGTCCAGCAACTCTGTCTTTGAGCTATTGAATGACTTATCTGACAACATCTTCTGGGCTTTTTTTAAATGATATTTGATTTCCATATATAAGAGATATATTAAAAAAATAAAAATAAAAAAATAAATATATATATATATATATATATATATATATATATATACATATGTGTGTGTGTGTGTTTATCTATGTATATACCCCAAATTGTAAATAATGTCAATAATTCAATGTATGATGATTATCTTGTGTGATGACTGTATTATGATGATAGTATATATGATAGTATATATCTGTATCATGAATCAATTTAAGTGGACCCCGACTTAAACAAGTTGAAAACTTATTCGGGTGTTACCATTTAGTGGTCAATTGAACGGAATATGTACTTCACTGTGCAACCTACTAATAAAAGTCTCAATCAATCAATCAATATATGTATATATATGTGTGTATGTATGTATGTATATATATATATATATATATATATATATATATATATATATATATATATATATATATATATATATTATTTCTCGAAAGTTTCCTTTAACAGCACTATTTGTTTTTATTGCATAATTAGCGGGTGACCCTCAGTCTAATCCTAGACAAACATGATGTTGAGTCACAGGAACAGAGACAGGAACAAACAGCAGAGATGGACAAAGAAAAAGTTAAAATGATTGGCAAGTTTAGTATGGAAGACCTGGCCGGTCACTCTCTCCACGAGACCAATGTTATTTCCATCCACTTTCCCTGTGAGTTGAGATAGTTAAAGTTAAAGTACCAATGATTGTCACACACACACACACTAGGTGAGGCAAAATTTGTCCTCTGCATTTGACCCATCCCCTTGATCACCCCCTGGGAGTTGAGGGGAGCAGTGGGGAGCAGTGGGCAGCAGCGGTGCCGCGCCCGGGAATCATTTTTGGTGATGTAACCCCAAATTCCAACCCTTGATGCTGAGTGCCAAGCAGGGAGATAATGGGTCCCATTTTTATAGTCTTTGGTATGACTCGACCGGGGTTTGAACTCACAAGCTACCGATCTCAGGGCGGACACTCCAACCACTAGGCCACTGAGTAGGTAATAGTGCTCCGGTGACAGCACTATCACCGGAGTTCCTATAAATGCCAGCAACGGTGTTGCCAAGTCTGCTTTTTATCAGCGAATTTGGGGCTTGTTTTTTCTTAAGTGACTCGTGCGTTGCGTTTTTTTTGCGCTCGCTTTTGAACGTGCGGTTGCTTATTTGGGCTTGCTTTTCTGTCCCAACAATAGAGCCAAACAAGACTGCACGTGGGGGTAGTTTGTCTTTTCTACACAACAATCAACTTGACACGTCACCGAACCCAAGTACGCAAATGATGCATGTGCAACTATGAAGGAGTCCAGACTGACGGAGAAGCTAGTGACACGGCAGAAGGAGAGGAGGCGGCAGTAAGCGTGGTAAATAAAAATGTCATTTAAAAAAAAAAGGAAAAAAAAAACACATTTAGCATCCCAGGCAGCTAAATGCCTGGGATGGTAATAAATAGGTAATAAATCATCCCTCCCAAAAATATATGATTAATTAGCAATCATACATGATTAATGCGATATCTTTATGATTGATCACATGAGTTTAATGTGACAGCCCTACCACACACACCCACACACACACATATATATATATATATATATATATATATATATATATATATATATATATATATATGTATGTGTGGGAAAAAAATCACAAGACTACTTCATCTCTACAGGCCTGTTTCATGAGGGGTTCCCTCAATCATCAGGAGATTTTAATGGGATAATTCACATACCATGGTTTATATAGGGCACAGAGTGGGTGGGTACAGGCTGGCATAGGGGCGTGGTGATTGGCTCATGTGTTACCTAGGAGGTGTTTCCGTCTGTGGCGGCATGCTGATACAATTTCGCTGCGCTTGTTGAGGGATGACAGGTCTGGACGGTATATAATAAACAGTTTCTCCTTCAAGCATAGGTTGCATCTTTTATTACCACTATTGTAAGGTGTGCTGGATGCAAGAATTTGCCATGTTATTGAATATTCAACATTATTGTCTCTGAGGTCCCAAATGTGTTTGCTGAGTTCTGTGGTATTCCGCAGGTTTTGGTTCCTGAAAGAAGCCTTGTGATTGTTCCATCTGGTTTTATATATATATATATATATATATATATATATATATATATATATATATATATATATATATATATATATATATATATATATATGTGTGTGTGTGTGTGTAATTGTATATACACACACATATGTTTATAAATATATGTATATATATTTAAGAATATACACTGTATATGTCTATATATAAAAATATATATTCATATAGATGTATACATACTGTGTGTATACGTATGTATATATATATATATATATATATATATATATATATATATATATATATATATATATATATATATATATATATATATATATATATATATATATATATATATATATATATATATATATATATATATATATATATAGTATACCGTACTAATAAAGGACATGACACACGCTGTCGTGACATTGCTATATATATATATTTTTGTTTTTTTGTTTTGTTTGTTTGTTTTTTTCCCCGTAATTAGAGATAAATAGATCACTAAAAGACTGGATTCAACCCGAGGCGGAAAATGTCTTACTTCTGTGTGTGTATGTTTGCCTCTAAAAGAGTGTTTGTGTCCATTCTATGTTGAGCTGTTTAAAAAATAATCCATCCATCCATTTACTACCGCACGTCCCTCTCGGGATCGCGGCGGGACCTGGAGCCTATCCCTTTTTTTAATAAACAATCATTTGCATTGATCAAACAATTACTGGATTTGCATTTCAAAAAGAGAAGATAAATAAACTTCACTTGACCAATAATAGTGTCAAGACTTGGACTTTGGGGTTTGTTTTCCCGGAATGCAAATGAAAGTTGGCGCGGGCAAGGCGTGAAGGTAAAGACATTATTTATGTTACACTAACAAAGGAACAAAAAGCGCGCTCAAGGCGGAAGTACAAACTTGACTAACGAAACAAAAAGACTTGCACGTGGGCAAAAAACTATGGACATGAACAAAAGTCGCTAACTGTGGCATGAATAGAAACAATTTACTTGACATGGCATGTAGTGCGCAGAGGTAAACAGAGTGTGAAGCAGAAAGTCAGGGGTATGATGTCGCCAGGGAGACTTCCTGGCAACAATGGGTTTAAATAATAGTGACATGATTAAAGACAGGTGCGTGAGTCGTGAGGGCAGGTGAAAACTAATGGGTTGCTATGGTGACAAACAAGAGTGCACAATGAGTCCAAACGTGGAACAGGTGAAACTAATGGGTCACCATGGAAACAAGACAAGGGAGTGAAAAGCCAGAAACTAAAGAGTCCAATAACTAAACAAAACAAAACATGACTAAAACATAACATGATTACACAGACATGACAAATAGAGATTAATTATGGGTTAATTATGTACAAAATATGATTATTAATCAGCATTAAATATTTGAATCTATTGACAGCCCTGCTAAAAATACAGTAAGACTTGTTTGCATTTTGCAACATGCATTTTTTTTAAACTCTGAATCATTCAAGGGCAAACACTGTTATGGCAAACACCGGTCGTGCAGTCTCCCACAGTGTACCTTTGGCGTGGTAAAGAGAGGTTCTGTTGTCTAGGTTGCGGTCCGATACTGCATAAAGGGTGGTACAGATTAGAATGTGTTGCATGTTCATCAACATTTAAAAACAGCACAAGTTGGAGAGCAGGATAACATACATGTGAGGGAAATGAGTGTCTCCATGGTGACAGGCAAAATCCTAACCTAGATAAGGTGGTCTGCATCACTTTTTGCACTTGTTATCCATTAATATGTCAACACGCCTTACAAGTTAGGTTTCTGGTCTTTGAGAGTCCCTGGAGATGAATCCGGTAATGAGGAACACGCGTGCCTCACTATGAGCGATCAATACACAAATAAGGCAGCACAATCCCCTGAGGATGTATGTTTTTTTTTTTCCGCGTGTGTGTGTGTGTGATGTGTTTTTTTCTCCAGCTTTTAAGGCCGGTGCCTTCTATGTATTCAGCACAATCAATGCAAAAGCAAGGGGAGGGCAAAGTGTGGCTTCAATCAGAACAAGAACTCTTTTGTTTGCTACCTCACTGAGCTTCAGCGCCATGCTGCAGTGTCTGCTACATTTTGCCCCCGTCCAGGAAAATAACTGCTCATCATCGTCCAGCGAACACTTTTCCCCCTTTTTTTTCCGCTCGGGCGACAATAGAAACGCGGCACACGGAGGATTAAAACACCGCCTAACGTGTGAATCGACCACCGACTTTATCTGCTTCCTTAAGTCCTTTCAATCCATTTAGACGGGAAGGGAGCCTTTCTCTGAGTAGTTTTGGAGTATCCCCACATCACTTGAAAATTAAATCTAAAGAAGCAGAGAAGGGGGGGGGGAACGTCTCGTGCTTGTTACCAAGCAACCATGCAGTCAAAAATGTGCACACATTTCTGTCCATATTAAAGGCAGGGTGTGTGTGTTGGGGTGGTGGCCCCATGTCTGTAGCAAGCCTTCGCTGTGGAAAAAGCTGGTTAAAAGGCCAAACAATGCGAGCGTGGACAGCAAATCACGCCTAAGTGGAGTGTTCGAAATTCCTTTAATGAGAGCCGGGCTCATTTAGAGACATTAACGAAATGCCCAAGTTGATCTGACTGGAATGATGATACAGTCGGCTAATGCATTTTTTGCAGGGTTTTAAAGTGGAACATTTTTTATTTTTGCTCACTTTAAATTTACCAAAGAGGTTGTATTTTCATTGACAAGGTTGATTAAAAGATATACACATACTTGCCAACCCTCCCGATTTTCCCGGGAGACTCCCGAATTCCAGTGCCCATCCCGAAAATCTCCCGGGGCAACCATTCTCCCGAATTTCTCCCGATTTCCACCCAGACAACAATATTGGGGGCGTGCCTTAAAGGCACTGCCTTTAGTGTCCTCTCTCACCTGAAAAGGAGACTATTATATATGTCTCCGTTATCCATAGGTTTATCTAAAACCCATATAGTAGGCAAGCACAGAGTTATTTCTCAGCGTGTGTTTATTCCATTCCAAAATTATTGGAAAAAATAATTTCAGTTCATCCAGGACAGCTCGAAGGGGAAGGGGTGTGCTGCCTGCACATTTTGTAGATCAGACTTCTCCATTGAACACGTTGGCCGAACGGATATACTCATTCATGAACAGATTATTTATATATATATATATATATATATATATATATATATATATATATATATATATATATATATATATATATATATATATATATTTATATATGTATATAAGAAACACTTGAAGATATATACACCCCCTGCTACACACGCCCCCCCCTGCACACACACACACACACACACACACCTCAACAACCCCCCACTCCCCCACCCATCTCTCGAATTCAGAGGTCTCAAGGTTGGCAAGTATGGATATACACTTGGTATCATTTGGCGAGAGCCCACACAATAATTTCATCCGAAAATGAGCTAAATAAAAACAGCTAAAATGCCTTTCCTTTTAAAATGTGGTTGACTTTAGCAATTTTTTTATAGTGCAAGCTGCAATATTAAATCAGATTTCATTCTGATCTAATAAATATTTGGCAGCAAGTCGCAGTTTTTCGGACCAATTTTTTTAACCCAATGTGGCCTCCGAGTCAAAAAGTTTGGGGACCCCTGCTTTAATGTGTCATTCCAAGTGACATCTTGCTGGGTCTTTTTTTTAATTTTCTTAGAACGGTAGGAAGGCATCATTGGTACAGTATTACCTTTTTCTAGTGTTTCAAAACCTTAATTGTTGCCATGATGATAAATGCCGCTAATAAATGTTTTGGACATTTTTTTTTCAAACAGCCGCCTCGCAGTTAGTTCCCCAATGTGCCGATTGATCGCCAAAAATAGAAGAAATAGACACAGCACCTTAAATAGAGCTTTGTTGTAGTGTTAGACAAGATACAAACCTTTCTACATTAAATGAAGTTTCACTACATCGAAGCTTCCTACCGGAGCAATGTCACAAGCTGAGCTTCAATAAAATGACAGAATTAGCTTAAGTAAGATTGTTTTGTTAGAGCTGAACAAAATTCCCTTCAAGCCATTGCAATCTGATCAATGAAAACTAAATGTATCTTTCACAGACACACACACACACACACATGTGTGCACAAGAACCAACTAATACACACAGTTTATAACATCATATAATAATATAATATAACATTTTGATGTTATATTTTATATTTCTACTATGGTACATTTTTAGTCTACTTTATACCTTTTGTTTTCAGCCTCTTTTTGTGCCCTTGTGTGCATTATTATTTCCATCCTTATCCTTTCCATCCTTTGCTACTGAGCTACTGTGTGGAACAATTTCCCTTGTGGATCAATAAAGTTTGTCTAAGTCTAAGTCTAAGTCTAAGTATTCTTTTGCTGCCAAAAATAAATGTGACCGGAGCTTGTTAGAGATGATGGGATCCTGATCATGGGATCAGATTGGGGCCGATATTTTCCTCTGCTGATGAGCCGCCAAGCCCAGCAAATATTTACCGCAGCTGTGTCCCAGTGTTTCCATGGTTAAAAAGTGTAACTAGTCCTTGTTACACACATGCGGGAGTTGCAATAATTTCCAGGAGGGTGCCTGTCTTGCAAGAGCACCGGCTCGAATTTTAACGCCAGCTGCAACGGACGCCTCGTCTTTCCACAGTGCGGAGCCGCCTCCAAGATACTAATCCCAAGGGTCTGATCTACTCAGATCCAAATACCACGCGCTTAATGGGATGTGCAAACAATAAAATTGCGTGATCTACCAAGACTGTGTGTACAATTATGTGCTCAGTGGCCTAGTGGTTAGAGTGTCCGTCCTGAGATCGGTAGGTTGTGAGTTCAAACCCCGGCCGAGTCATACCAAAGACTATAACAATGGGACCCATTACATCCTTGCTTGACACTCAACATCAAGGGTTGGAATTGGGGGTTAAATCACCAAAAATGATTCCCGGGTGCGGCTACCACTGCTGCTCACTGCTCCCCTCACCTTCTAGGGAGTGATCAAGGGTGATGGGTCAAATGCAGAGAATAATTTCACCACACCTTGTATGTATGTGTGTGACAATCATTGGTACTTTAATAACAAGTGCAAAAGGGATGCAGACCGGCATTATGTGCCCATGAAAAGTACGCTGTGATTTCATGCTCAGCATGGAGGCGATGGCAAGAGTGGGAAAAGTAGTAATCAGAGCAAAGTTGGTAATTAAATGTCATTGTATATTGTGTATTAACCATTACACAAACATTAAAAAAATATAATATTACTACACCTAGTGATGGTCTAATACAGTGGTCCCCAACCTTTTTGTAGCTGCGGACCGGTCAACGCTTGAAAATTTGTCCCGCGGACCAGAGGGGGGGGGGGGGTGATTTTTTTTAATTTTTTTTATAAAGAAATACAATCATGTGTGCTTACGGACTGTATCCCTGCAGACTGTATTGATATACATTGATATATAGTGTATATATTGTGTTTTTATGTTGATTTAATAAAAAAAAAAAAAAAAAAAAAAAAAAAAAAATATATATATATATATATATATATATATATATATATATATATATATATATATATATATATATATATATATATATTTTTTTCTTGTGCAGCCCGGTACCAATTGGTCTGCGGACCGGTACCGCGTGGTTGGGCACCACTGGTCTAATACATGTGTTAAGCACTGTATATGTTTCAAAAACTTTCCTTCCTTTTCATGCATTATTTTTGAATAAAAATGCATTTGTATACAAATAAATGCAATTAGCGGCCTCCCACCAAATTAACCACATTGGAGGGTAAACTGAGAATGATATTCCCTTTCACGTTATTCGTGTGACGCCATGTAGCTGGTCAGCGCTGCACCACACAGACTGTAAGTGATTCATTGTGAGACAAGGTTTGAACACTTCATGCATGTACACACAAACACACACACACACACACACACACACACACACACACACACACACACACACACGGACACACGCATACACACACACAAAGAGCTCCATCCATATGCAGTCATCCACACTCACACCCAATAACCATCTTATATTCCTACGCTTCTTCAGCACGGGCTAGACTCACATGACATTACCGCCCACCTCTTTACGGCTCTGCCCTCTGCCTGACAGATAGCCCAGATGCAAAATGCAACGGAATAATGCAGGAATTCTTTGTGTGGAGAACCTGACTGGTGCGTGCTTCAGGTAACACATATTTGCATTTTAGTGAATACAATGCTTCAACAACAGATTTGAAGCAGCGCATTTGTTGGACTATAAGCCGCATTCCAAATCCTTTCATTTTTTTAAATATAAACAGTAGGCCTTATTACTTGGGGCGCCTAATATATAAATCAATTCTGGTTGTGCTTGCCGACCTCTAAGCAATTTTATGTGGTACATGGTGTAATGATAAGTGTGACCAGTAGATGGCAGTCACACATACGAGATACAGGTGGCCTGCAGACCTGTTCTATTAAATGACGCTAGCAACTACCTGTAAGAAAGCAAGCCCAAATCATTGATGTTTAATTGAAAATATAGAACATTACACACAGCGCTCAAAAAAAATGTCAAAATGTTATAATACGACTTTGGTAAGCTATCAATCAATCAATCAATCAATCAATCAATCAATCAATCAAAGTTAATTTATATAGCCCTTAATCACAAGTGTCTCAAAGGGCTGCACAAGACACAACAACATCCTCGGCTCAGATCCCACATCAGGGCACAGCTATGAAGCCGCACCGTTTGATTTTGTTGGAGCATTACGGCCACGGTAGTCAGACGTACTGTGCTTCAACATATGGGTAATGTTATAGTGTGTGAAAATGGCACCTGTTCGGAGACGTATTATCTGGCGTTTTGTTTCGCACTCTCATGCAAAACCAACTTTCCTTACCTTCTGGTACCTGCTGATGTGTATGTGGGATCTGCATAAGTCCTGAAAATGTGCGGGCGTCGGCCATTGTAGCCATTGAGCACCTTCTTTTTCTAGATCCTCTTGTTGTGGGGCATTCATCTTTTGCTGTTGCCATTTCTAATATAAAGTAGCATACAGTTGTAACTTAACTTGTCAGTAGACTCGCTATGGAAACACTAAAAACTACAACAAAGATGACGGGGAGAAGACGCTGTCGAAGTGGAACCACGTAAATAAGACCGCCCACAAAACGGCGCATCCTGAAGAGACGGTAAGAAAGCAGCTTGAAGATGATCTGTAAAACACAATCTATGCAACATTTTGACCAAAGAACCACCATCACATGTTATATCGACCACAAGGAAGTGCTTTAAATGTAGTTTTTTTTCTTTTTAAATGCGCCTTATAATTTGGTTCGTCTTTTGCATGAAAATACACTTGAAAATGCTCATCGGCAGTACGTTTTATAATCCGGTGTGCCCTATGGTCCATAAGTAAAGTCTTTAAGCTTTCACCTTGTTGAATTAAATAAATCATGGCCAGAACGTCTGCTTCTTTATTGCCAAACAGACTCAAGGTAAAGGCAATTACTGCACAAATCTGCAATTATTGAACAAACAAACATTACATTCTCGGTGAAAGACTACGTTTATGGCTCGGTCACTTAGGGAATCTCTAATTGTATTAAAAATATGACTGGAACTAAGGGTATGTCTATAGTGCAGACTGAAAGCGGGACAGGCGTTTAGGAGTTATGCAGAACATATCTCCAACTCCCTCCGTGCCATTAATCTAAATTAACGCTCTAACAAATATGTCATAATATTGGACTTGAAATATGATAAATGTTCATTTCAGCCCATCCATAATGAAGTCTTCCAAGCAAAAAGAGCTTCCTCGCCACATGAACGCATCAAAGGTGACCTTATGCTTTTGCTGCAAACAATCTACTAATGATGGCTCTTGAAAAGACTTGACTTATTAAATGTAGAAGTGTGCCGTTTGAATTTATGGAATCTGTGAGCCACATCAATGTGAGTCAGTGACTGGGAAAAAAAAAAAAAAAAAAAGATGCAATTATCAAGTCTCGCTGGAAAGCTTTTTGAAACCACTACTGTACAGTCACGATCAAAAGTTTACATACACTTGTAAAGAACATAATGTCATGGTTGTCTTGAGTTTCCAATAATTTCTACAACTCTTATTTTTTTGTGATAGAGTGATTGGAGCACATACTTGTTGGTCACAAAAAAAACATTCATGAAGTTTGGTTCTTTTATGAATGTATTATGGTGTGGAGGGGGGCGTGGCCTGCGGACCTGCAGCGAAGCGGGGTGTGCAAGGACCGGCTTCGAGATCAGCGACAGGTGCGTAGATGGCCCACCTGGGCTGGTTTACCTAATCACCTGTCGCTCTGTTAAAGGCAGCAGCCGGGAAAGAGAGGGAGGTGGGAGTGGAGCACGAACGAGAGCGAGAGTGAGACTGACAGACAGAACGGACAACGACTGAAAAGCACCAAGAGACTTTGCACATTTCTGAAAAATAAACTGTCTAAAACTCTGAAAAGGAGCGGTGATGTCGGTGATTGGTGGTCCAAAGAACCTGGAAGGGAGAATCCTCCACATATGGGTCTACTGAAAATGTGAGCAAATCTGCTGGGTCAAAAGTATACATACAGCAATGTAACCAAATATTTGGTTACATGTCCCTTGGCAAGTTTCACTGCAATAAGGCGCTTCTGGTAGCCATCCACAAGCTTCTTGCAAGCTTCTGGTTGAATTTTTGACCACTCCTCTTGACAAAATTGGTGCAGTTCAGCTAAATTTGTTGGTTTTCTGACATGGACTTGTTTCTTCAGCATTGTCCACACGTTTAAGTCAGGACTTTGGGAAGGCCATTCTAAAACCTTCATTCTAGCCTGATTTAGCCATTCCTTAAAGGGGAACATTATCACCAGACCTATGTAAGCGTCAATATATACCTTGATGTTGCAGAAAAAAGACCATATATTTTTTTAACCGATTTCCGAACTCTAAATGGGTGAATTTTGGCGAATTAAACGCCTTTCTATTATTCGCTCTCGGCGCGATGACGTCACAACGTGACGTCACATCGGGAAGCAATCCGCCATTTTCTCACTTTCGTCGGTGTGTTGTCGGAGGGTGTAACAACACGAACAGGGACAGATTCAAGTTGCACCAGTGGCCCAAAGATGCAAAAGTGGCAAAAAATTGGACGACATTTGTTCAAAATACGAGGGTGTGGGGAAAGCCGACAAAATGGTCAGTCGTTTGTTCCGGACACTTTACCGACGAAAGCTATGCTACGACAGAGATGACAAGAATGTGTGGAGATCCTGCGACACTCAAAGCAGATGCATTTCCAACAATAAAGACCCTAGCTTCCCTGGCCTGCTGACATCAACTCCAAAACTGGACAGATCAGCTTTCAGGAAAGGAGAGCAGATGAGGGTATGTCTACAGAATATATTAATTGATGAAAACTTTATTCATTACTCGTGGTTTTATGTAAATTATTATACATAAACTGTGTTTACCAATAATTTAGCTTAAAAACATTTATTTTTTTCAATCATTCGAGTAGTCTTGTGTAATGCAGTATTTTGTGTCTAATTAGGTATGGTTAACCTGAGTGCTGAAATCATGGACAAATATATGTTCTTAGCGCGCCTGAAATGGGCTGTCTGCACTCTCAAAGTGCATATTGTTACCAAATGTATTTCATATGCTGTAAACCTAGTTCATAGTTGTTAGTTTCCTTTAATGCCAAACAAACACATACCAATCGTTGGTTAGAAGGCGATCGCCAAATTCGTCCTCGCTTTCTCCCGTGTCGCTGGCTGTCGTGTCGTTTTCGTTGGTTTCGCTTGCATACGGTTCAAACAGATATGGCTCAATAGCTTCAGTTTCTTCTTCAATTTCGTTTTCGCTACCTGCCTCCACACTACAACCATCCGTTTCAATGCATGCGTAATCTGTTGAATCGCTTAAGCCGCTGAAATCAGAGTCTGAATCCGAGCTAATGTCGCTATACCTTGCTGTTCTATCCGCCATGTTTGTTTGTATTGGCATCACTGTGTGACGTCACAGGAAAATGGACGGGTGTATATAACGATGGTTAAAATCAGGCACTTTGAAGCTTTTTTTAGGGATATTGCGTGATGGGTAAAATTTTGAAAAAAACTTCGAAAAATAAAATAAGCCACTGGGAACTGATTTTTAATGGTTTTAACCCTTCTGAAATTGTGATAATGTTCCCCTTTAACCACTTTTGACGTGTGTTTGGGGTCATTGTCCTGTTGGAACACCCAACTGCGCCCAAGACCCAACCTCCGGGCTGATGATTTTAGGTTGCCCTGAAGAATTTGCAGGTAACCCAAAAAAATAAGAGTTGTAGAAAGTATTGGAAACTCAAGTCAGCCATGATGACATTATGTTTTTTACAAGTGTATGTAAACTTTTGTCAGAAGACAATTCCTCCTATTCTATTAGGAAAATGCTCATATATTATGCTTTCCCCATTGAGACTTAAACAAGACGCTATTGCATTCCTAAACACGGAACGAGCGTTCAGCATTGTCCACACGTTTAAGTCAGGACTTTGGGAAGGCCTTTTTAAAACCTTCATTCTAGCCTGATTTAGCCCTTTCTTTACCACTTTTGACGTGTGTTTGGGGTCATTGTCCTATTCGAACACCCAACTGTGCCCAAGACAGAACCTCCGGGCTGATGATTTTAGGTTGCCCTGAAGAATTTCCAGGTAACCCAAAAAGTTGTAGAAAGTATTGGAAACTCAAGACAGCCATGATGACATTATGTTTTTTACAAGTGTATGTAAACTTTTGTCAGAAGACACTTCCTCCTATTCTATTAGGAAAATGCTCATATATTATGCTTTCCCCATTGAGACTTAAACAAGACGCTAGTGCATTCCTAAACACGGAACGAGCGTTCAGCATTGTCCACACGTTTAAGTCAGGACTTTGGGAAGGCCATTCTAAAACCTTCATTCTAGCCTGATTTAGCCATTCCTTAACCACTTTTGACATGTGTTTGGGGTCGTTGTCCTGTTGGAACACCCAACTGTGCCCAAGACAGAACCTCCGGGCTGATGATTTTAGGTTGCCCTGAAGAATTTGCAGGTAACCCAAAAAGTTGTAGAAAGTATTGGAAACTCAAGACAGCCATGATGACATTATGTTTTTTACAAGTGTACGTAAACTTTTGTCAGAAGACAATTCCACCTATTCTATTAGGAAAATGCTCATATATTATGCTTTCTCCATTGAGACTTAAACAAGACGCTATTGCATTCCTAAACACGGAACGAGCGTTCAGCATTGTCCACACGTTTAAGTCAGGACTTTGGGAAGGCCATTCTAAAACCTTCATTCTAGCCTGATTTAGCCATTCCTTAACCACTTTTGACATGTGTTTGGGGTCGTTGTCCTGTTGGAACACCCAACTGTGCCCAAGACAGAACCTCCGGGCTGATGATTTTAGGTTGCCCTGAAGAATTTCCAGGTAACCCAAAAAGTTGTAGAAAGTATTGGAAACTCAAGACAGCCATGATGACATTATGTTTTTTACAAGTGTATGTAAACTTTTGTCAGAAGACACTTCCTCCTATTCTATTAGGAAAATGCTCATATATTATGCTTTCCCCATTGAGACTTAAACAAGACGCTAGTGCATTCCTAAACACGGAACGAGCGTTCAGCATTGTCCACACGTTTAAGTCAGGACTTTGGGAAGGCCATTCTAAAACCTTCATTCTAGCCTGATTTAGCCATTCCTTTACCACTTTTGACGTGTGTTTGGGGTCATTGTCCTGTTCGAACACCCAACTGCGCCCAACACCCAACCTCCGGGCTGATGATTTTAGATTGCCATAAAGAATTTGCAGGTAACCCAAAAAGTTGTAGAAAGTATTGGAAACTCAAGACAGTCATGATGATATTATGTTTTTTACAAGTGTATGTAAACTTTTGTCAGAAGACAATCCCTCCTATTCTATTAGGAAAATGCTCATATATTATGTTTTCCCATTGAGACTTAAACAAGACGCTAGTGCATTCCTAAACACGGAACGAGCGTGCATACCAAATCAAACAACAGCGTGCGTCACCGTGACCCAAATCCTTTTGTTGACAAAGTCGTGTGTGTTCCAGATTTGCATCCAATAAAACGTAAAGAATTCTGAAAGCGCGATGCACACAAAACATGCTAGCGTGTGTTGTCCATGACTGACACATCAACATATGCAATCAGTTGCATTTCTTTTTGCGCGAGCAGGAATGTTCTGGTGTTGTTTGTAAAAAAAAAATATATTCTTCATCATCTGACAGAACCACTGAGCCGCAAGAAGCGGATTGAGCAAAGGGGGGCCAAAATGGAAATGCAAGCAGTCAGGAGGCTCGTCTCATGCAAGCAACTGTGTACATCTTAACCGACTCCTCGCAGTCGCAAGGTATTTCTCTAACGAGTTCATTATCTATGTTTTACGGCATGTCTTTCTTAAGGTAAATGCCAGATCGTATTGAACAACCCCAGGTGCCCGAGCTCTAACTAGACTAGGAGGTGCATTCGCTGGCCTTCCCGGTAATGAGGTGGAGGAGAGTGTCAGCCTATTGCCAGCTGGGAGGCACAGTCCACTGGTGAGTCAGACAAAGTGTAATAGGCAAAAGCCAAGACATGGGAGCAGTCAGACTGATGTCACATATGTGCTGGAGGACACGCTAATAATAGGATGTGTTTATGGAAATATCAAAATATAACATGCCACAGGATGTCCTGGCAAGCCCCGAGGGGGAGGAAGAAGAGGAGGGAGACGACATGTACTGCGATTTTTCAATCTGGCTCGAGACCCTTTTTCGTGCCTTCCCCTGCTCCATTGTGTCACATCTGAGGCCGTCCAAACAAGATGGTGTCGCGTGTTACGTAGGAATGGAAGCTCATTGATATCTGCGTTGCAGTGCACGAGCAGACGATGATACACTGGGCTGACATGACAACGCATGTTTCATGCTCGTCTCGCTGGCAACGACTGGAGCCTCGCTCGCAAGACGTCCCGTAGCACAGGCACATGTCAACCAGGCTGTAGATGCCAAAGCTGTCTGCTTTTTTTTGAAATGACAAAACCCAAAACCAGTGAAGTTGCCATGTTGTGTAATTCGTGAATAAAAACAGAATACAATGATTGGGAGATCCTTATATTCAATTGAATAGACTGCAAAGACATAATGTTCGAACTGAGAAACATATATATTTTTTTAAAATAATCATTAACTTAGAATTTAATGGCAGCAACACATTGCAAAAAAGTTGGCACAGGGGCATTTTTTACCACTGTGTTACATGGCCTTTCCTTTTAACAACACTCAGTAAACGTTTGGGAACTGAGGAGACCAATTTTTGAAGCTTTTCAGGTGGAATTATTTCCCATTCTTGCTTGATGTACAGTTTAATTTGTGGTATTTTAGGCTTCATATTGCGCCACACATTTTCAATGGGAGACAGGTCTGGACTACAGGCAGGCCAGTCTAGTACCCGCACTCTTTTACTAAGAAGCCACGTTGTTGTAACACTTGGCTTGGCATTGTCTTGCTGAAATAAGCAGGGGCGTCCATGATAACGTTGCTTGGATGGCAACATATTTTGCTCCAAAACCTGTATGTACCTTTCAGCATTAATGGTGCCTTCACAGATGTGTAAGTTACGCATGTCTTGGGCACTAATACACCCCCATACTATCACAGATGCTGGCTTTTGAACTTTGCGCCTATAACAATCCAGGTGGTTATTTTCCTCTTTGTTCCGGAGGACATTGATTGATTGATTGATTGATTGAGACTTTTATTAGTAGGTTGCACAGTGAAGTACATATTCCGTACAATTGACCACTAAATGGTAACACCCGAATAAGTTTTTCAACTTGTTTAAGTCGGGGTCCACTTAAATTGATTAATTATACAGATATATATACTATCATATATACTATCATCATAATACAGTCATCACACAAGATAATCATCAGGGTGTATACATTGAATTATTTACAATTCGGGGTGTGGAGGGGGTGGGGGGGGGGTAGGTTTGGTTGTTATCATCAATCATCATCAATTGAGAACAGAGAAATGGATATTGAAACAGTGTAGGTCTGACTTGGTAGGATATGTACAGCAAGTAGTGGACATACAGAGAGAGAGAGAGAGAGAGAGAGAGAGAGAGAGAGAGAGAGAGAGAGAGAGAGAGAGAGAGAGAGAGAGAGAGAGAGAGAAGAGAGAGATCAGAAGGCATAAGAAAAGTATCTACATTTGATTGTTTACACTTGATTATTAACAATCCGGAGAGGGTGTTAGTTTAGGGTTGAAGTTGCCTGGAGGTGTACTTTTATTGCGGTTTTGAAGGAGGATAGAGATGCCCTTGACATCCACAGTTTCCAAAAACAATTTGAAAAGTGGACTCATCAGACCACAGAACACTTTTACACTTTGCATCAGTCCATCTTAGATGAGCTCGGGCCCAGCGAAGCCGGCGGCGTTTCTGGGTGTTGTTGATGAATGGCTTTCGCTTTGCATAGTAGAGTTTTAACTTGCACTTACAGATGTAGCAACCAACTGTAGTTACTGACAGTGGTTTTCTGAAGTGTTCCTGAGCCCATGTGGTGATATCTTTTACACAGTGATGTCGATTTTTGATGCAGTATTGCTTGAGGATTCGAAGGTCACGGGCATTCAATGTTGGTTTTCAGCCTTGCTGCTTACGTGCAGTGTTTTTTTTCCATATTCTCTGAACCTTTTGATGATATTACGGACCGTAGATGGTGAAATCCCTAAATTCCTTGCAATAGCTCGTTGAGAAATGTTGTTCTTAAACAAATTGCTCACACATTTGTTCACAAAGTGGTGACCCTCGTCCCATCCTTGTTTGTGAATGACTGAGCATTTAATGGAAGCTCCTTTCATACCCAATCATGGCACCAAACTGTTCCCAATTAGCCTGTTTACCTGTGGGATGTTCCAAATAAGTGTTTGATGAGCATTCCTCAACTTTCTCAGTCTTTTTTGCCACTTGTACCAGCTTTTTTGAAACATGTTGCAAGCATCAAATTCTTAATGAGCTAATATTTGCCAAAAATAACAAAGTTTTCCAGTTCAAACCTTAAGTACCTTGTCTTTGCAGTCTATTCAATTGAATATAGGTTAAGAAAGATTTGCAAATCATTGTATTATGTTTTTATTTACGATTTAAACAACGTGTTTTTGGTTTTGTATTGTATTGTAATACATTTGAAAAAATATGCACATTATCATATCCCTTAATTAACAATGCTTTTTGTCCATACCCATAAGGAAATACGAAGGAAGGAAACAGCCAAAATAGAAAAAAAAATGCTAAAACTGAACACAGAAAGTATTAATCTTTGAGAATTTTGTGCGCAAAACATGTGGATTTCAGGGTCTGGGACTGTAATTAACAAAGCATCATATTCAATGTTGACTGGATTTGAGAGGCTGGAACAAAATCGAGGGATGTCATTGTTTTCTGTACACTGTACAGTACGCAAGTATGATCTAATACTACTATACAATAATACTATATACTCCAGAGTACACCGATATAAAGGCTGCACACACTAAATTTAGGAGACAAAATATTTTATATATTAGTCGCTCCAGATATATACGTTGCAAAATGAGTTATTTACATTAAAATATTCTGTAAATGTTTATTTATACAGCTTAATTGTGTCAGATTTGTCACTGACAGTTTGGTTCTGTTTGGGTTTTCCTCTGTGTTTGTGTTTTATTTCTTGTCAGCGCTCTTATTTTGGTTGCAGTTCCTGCACGTCTCCCTGAGCGCTCGTTTCCCTCACCTGTCACCTAGCACACCTGGTGGCAATTGCCAATCAGGCTAGTATTTATACCTGCTGGCTTGATTACATTATGATAGCACGTGAAAATATGCATGAAAACACTCCTACATTCAGTACATCACACCTGGAACGTTTTGGTAAATACAAACAGTTTTAGCTATATTGTAAAACTTACAAAGGTTGCTTGGAGTGATGAATGAACAATCCATACAAGTAGGACTGCCATGGACAGATAGAAGAGGGAACGGCACTTTTACTTCCGGTTGAAAGCACTAAATAACTCGTCCAAAAGATGGTGCCTTAGCACAAACATTAACACACCTTTTCAGAGTATTTGCTTGTTTTTTTTTCAAAGACAAATTGCATTACGGCAGTCGGCGAAGAAAAATACATAAGTTAGCCGCACCGTTTTAAAATGACCAATTTGAGAGTGTGTATGGACATTTAGACTTCACAAACAGGTGTGAAAATACAAAAAAAAAAAAAAAAACTCTTTGAGAAATCAGACTAATTTAGTGCATGGAAACGTAGTGACTAATGGCAGAAAGCTGATCTCCGAGCTCTGAATTATTTCTCACCTGTTTGACATATGTAAATGTTTAGTGTACAATTATTTAATAGATATTTGGGTAGACACTTTTTTAACTGAAAAGTGTGTCCTATTTAATTGTCCCTTCATGAATGTACACACATACACCAGGACATGTGCAGGTGTTAAAAGGTGCCAACATGGGTACTGACAAAGATAGATATCTACATATATCCATATTTAAGAGTTATTTCTTTCTATAGTCATGTTGGAAATAACTAGTGTTTTCTCTTTGTGCTCTTTCTATTTTTTCTCCATCTCATGACCGAGGGTACACTGTGGAC